>NW_020451093.1:5640377-5670377 GCF_003343035.1 Apteryx rowi | reverse complement strand
TCTTGAATATACAGTGCTATAATATAGTGTCTACCCACATCATTTTTTCCTACTTTAGCATCAAAAAAGTAAAGCATTATTTTACTACTAAATTCACTCAAACTTTAAATTAGGATATTTAAAGTTAGAAAAAAGACATGTTTATAAGTATTGTCTCACTGTATAGAATAATGTATTTTTTACCATACCTTCTATCCACAGACCCTGGGCTGTTTACTTTATTTTTCATATAGGGTGGTTTCTGATACTGATTGTTCCCCTTTACCCCCACCATAAGGCTTTTTTTTGTGTTATCGCAGAGTTGTAGCCGTATAACTGAGGGAAGAGTCAGTTTGCTACGGGCAGGTGACCCAGTTCTCGGCTCTGTTGCATACTGTGTCCTGATCATTCTTACTTGTGCTTGGCGGGTGCAAATATGAGGATAACTGTTGCCACATCAGACTTGCTCTCAGCAGTTACAGAACGCTAGATTCATTTTCACATTTTTTTTATCTAGGGACATATGTCTCAAAGCAGAATAGGAAAAAAAAAATCAGAAATTCAAAGGTATACAGCAGTTAGAGTGTGCGACTGCAGTATGGGAAGGAAAATCTGAGCTTGCCACAGTGTTAACACTACAACTGTTAGGAGTTACCTAAATCAAATTAGCTCAAATCTACATAACGTCACACCTCTGAACTGGAGTGCGGCTGTTCTGCCAGTGGGCCAAATGCTGCTTTCCCTAATGTTCATTCGTTAACACAGTGTAAATGCAAGCAACAGTAACACATTGGTTTTCTTTCCTCTGGATTTGCATGGGTGAGCTCTGCTCCTGACACTCAGAAATTCAGATCAAACTGCCAGGTTTTGTAGGCTTTCAGCTAGAACGCGTGCTCACAGCTTTTCATGGGTGCCTATGGGCCACATCACAGGCAACCTAGGTTTCTGTGGATCCTTGTTATTCTAGCTACAAAATAAAGGGCTAGACATTGTCCAAAGTCTATCTAGTTTTTCTTGTTCTGGCAGCAGAAACTGGAGGAGAAGAGATTTAGTCCTATGCTAGGTAGGTATGCATTGGTCGCCTCCAGATCGTGAATTGAGCCTTTGGGGTTCTCTTGAGGTGCCTTATGTATAACACAGTAAAGCTCACAGGCTTTTCTAAGTTGTCCTGGAGAAAGAAAGTCCAAGAATCTCAATTCTCAATTCCCTTAGCATCTGCATGACCCACCATTCAACCAACCATAAGCCTTAGGCCTACGGTGCAAAAAGCACATTCATCATAAAGCCATATGTAAAGTGTTTAAGATTTTGAAAAGAGAAGCCTGAAATACTTTCTGCCCACACCTGGGCTGAGGAGAATATTTGATTTATCAGTATAAAACTAGGTCTTATCCAATTCAAGCTGTTTTTTTTTTGTTGGGGTTTTTTTTTTTGGTTCTTTTGTGGTTGGAGGGTATCTCAGGAAACAGATATATATAGTAGTTTCAGTCTTGCTTGAGCTGTGGGTCTAATTCTCAAAGCCTGAGTAGGCACAGCTCTTGGTCTTAGTGTTTTGCTGCAGGGAGAGTCTGAAGCTACAGAACTGCATGCTTGTCTCAGACGTGCGCTTATTTTCCCACTGTTCTTACTGGACGCTCTAACCATGCAAAAATTTACACATATGCTCAACTCGAGCACATGAGTAAGCCCGGGGGAATTACTTAACATGTGATTTCAAGTTTTTGAATCATCAAGGCCTTAGTTACCACAATGGCTACTTTAAAAAGTCAGGGTACCACCATGGCCCTGCAACAGCATGTAGCTTTCACCGTAAGGAACAGGTTTTCTCATTCATATTGCAATAGAGGAACATTTTAGGGCCCAAATCTGCAAACACTGAAGTCTGTGAACAGCTGACTTCAATTCACTTGAGCAAGGTTATTTGCTTGCACGATGAAAGCAAAAGCAGGACCTCACTGAATGACTCATCATAATTTTAGGGTGACAACATTGAAATCAAAGGATTGGTCTGCGAGCTCAAGTGAGACACAAATGAAGGCATTCATTTGTACGTGCCCAGCCAAATGGAAAAGGGGATATTCATCCTCAACAAGGATGGTTAAATATTTTTACCCAATAGAGTATTCAGCAAATATTACACTATTTTCAAACATAATAAAAAGCTCTCCTTTTATATTTTCACCCAGCCCTACTAGCAAATGAGATAAGAGCCTTCGACGTATTTTGGAGATTTGGTTGACAATTAATGAAGCTATAAGTGTTTGAAAATCCTGTACAGTGCATGTGCAGGCCACTGGCTCCAGACATACATCTACAATCTGGAGTTGTGCAGCCTGAAATAAACACAGCTGTGTTTATCTCAATGTGTGATCCCATGTACATGGTAGAAAGTTCAAATAAATGCACTCAGTGCGATGATGCTGTAAATGCAGCGAGTGCATTTGTCAGATGTGTGATGATGCAATCGCTTAAATAAACAGACTGAACTGTTTGTTTGAATCCTGAGCTACAGAGACATAAAAATATATGTACATTAATTGAAGCCAATAAAAAGAAATCCAGAACAGCTCTAAGGTTTTAATTGAACCATAACTCAAAATTAAGAAAATTCGGTTGTTGTTCTTACACCCAGAGTAAACAAGTCCTTCTGTGCATTAGTATTCAGCATATGGTATAATTTTAAAACAATAATAGAATAATCTAAGAAATGGCTATCAGTTCTGGTTTTAGTGGACCAACCCTAGTTTTTCCTAAGATGGCCCCTTGTCTAGGACCAGCTCTGGAATCCATAGGAGATCCCCGATTTTTCTTCTCTTCAACCAAAGAGGTAGTTATTGTACAGATAAAATATATTTATTTCAGATATGTCATTTGTTCCATATTCAACAGAGCCAGTAGTCTAGAAGAATGAGTTTTTGATGAGCTGAAGAATATTTGTAGGAAATAGAAAAACTGAATGTAGACGCTATCAATCAAAGCTGTTGTTCTACTCAGAGTGAACATTGGCTCGGTGTTTCACTGTAAACTCATTCAGAACACCCAGTTACTGGAAAAAAAAAATAAAAATCCTCAGCTTGACAAATATGCAATAGTTACTGATGAGTCAGGAGTTGGAAGTGGTGACTCCACTATACACAATTAAAAAATGTTACTTTTCAATATTGTCTGACTGTTCTGCAACCCTGAGTAACTTCACTACAAAAATGTTCTAAAGCTCTTTTATTTTTCTTAAGCATATTCAGTTTGAAAACACAAGATGTACAAATGGTCTCAATTATGGTTATTGTAGAATTAGACCATCAAATATCTTGACTTATGTGCTTTAAAATCTTGCCCAAAAGATGGCACTAACATTGTTTTTAGTAACATATATTGGATATAGATTTAATTCTTTCCCTATGCGAAAGTATTTTCAAAATGGTCACAAGTATGCGTTGGAAGAACCTGCGTAATGTGCACTACTATTCCAGCTAACAATTGCTAAGCACAAATTAAACTTACTTCGTGTTAGGACCATCAAGCACCGAATATAGAAACTACTGCTGAACCAGAGGTATCTGTCAAAGCACAGAGACACTGAGCTGTGAAACCCACATCCCAAGCAGGACTATTTAACTCTATGTGATGTGCCATACAGCATACCGGAATGGTATCATACATTTAAGTCATACGCTATTAAATCTCTTGAAAAGTTTGCTAAGACTAGATCAACTTCATTGAACAATTTATATCTGATTTAAAATATTCAAAGAAGTATTACACTGTTGAATTTTATCATCAGTAATTTATTTCAAGTTTTAAAATATTTAAATTATATGCTGTATAAGGAATGGCAAATAGCTTGCCTGCCTTTTCAAGCAGTGGAAGCACCTATTTACAAGACTTTCACAGTCTACGTTAATTTGGTTTATTTCTAGTATGCACCGAGGCCATCTTTCTTCTTTTCTAACCTGATCTAACCTGATCATGTCTATGGGTTTGAAGAGGGGGGGCCCCAAAAGAGTTAAAAACGGGCCAGTGACCTGGCAGGAAACCAAGCATGCGACAAGCAGAGGACTTGGGTGGAACTGCTATAATTTGCTGCAACAATGCAGAGAGAAAAAATTCAGTCTTGCTCTCACTGAAGCCAGTAAGAAAAAAAAAAATCTCAAAAAGAGCCAGGTCCAGATTTTAGTATTGTGAGCTTCTTCTGAACATTTGGTGATTTTGGTTTCCATTTCATGCTCCTTTCATAACAGCATAACTCATCGAGCTTCTAAAACGCTCAGGTACACAAGGGGTGAGTTGGAGAGTACATCTGTATGTCATAGACTAGGTGAGTGACAGTGTCCCAAAACCTGTAGAATGGTTATATCCAAAAACGCCAAAAGCATAAATAAATAGCTTTTTCAAAGTTTTTTTTGCATTTCTCTTAAATGAAGAACACTGTAAAAGATTAGGTGGAAACGGGTCAAATTCACTTACGTTGCTATCGTTAGCATTGAGTCAGGAATGCTGGCCACAGATGACACCTTACCTTGCTGCAAGAACATACAAAGAAGGTCCCTACCTAAAGAAGGGAGATGCTAAGATACTGCAATAAAAACTGAACACTAGTTAAAAACAGAGAAAAGAGCACAAGAAGATAATGAGACGAGCCAGCCGGCATGATAGGTATGCCTAAATTATTGCCGAGTCTTTTGTAAGCATCATAATAAAGGGAAGATTTAAGGGACATTGTAGAGAGAGCTTGAAGAGAGAGCTGGGAAACTGAATGTAAAGGCACCAGATAAATGAAAATGAGAGGTAAAGAGGAGCAACATCGTGATAGGTCTTGAAGTCAAACAGCTTATGCCCTGTGCAGTCAAAATAAGGGATGTTAGGGGATTCAAGAGAAAGGTAAAGAAAACTGCAATTAAGGCAGAAGACTGTTCAGCATGAAAGTCCAAATCACCCAGGGTTACACATGAGAGAGTCCCAGAAATCAGATGCAAACGAGAAGTATGATAATGAAAGGAAATCAGGTTGCAGGATGAAAGGAGAGCAGGTGTGGATGGAGAAGTGCTTAGAGGGAAAAAAGAAAGAAAGGAAAAAAAAAAAAAGATGGGGCAGGGTTTGGAGGCAACCAGCCAGAGGCCAGAGGCTGAACACCTGCGCCAGACTGCCAGAGCAGGAAAACAGTGAACGTGGAGACCTTCGTGCGGGAGAGCAGCAGGGGATGCCAGCTCCGAGAGAGACGGCCAGCGGAACAGGAGATGGATGGAGAGCTCACGGCACGCTGGAAGGGGAACGCCGCTGACAGCGGGAGATGCCAAACGGAAATGGAGCCAAGGAGGTAAACAGACATGTGGTCTGGAGGGACAGCAAAGAAACGTGGAGGTGGCGGCATGGAGAAACGTGGAAGGTGGAGAAATAGCTAGGACTGATATAAGGATGCCGGTGCAATAGGAAGGTCAGGAGCACACGCACCTACGGGGCTCGTCGTTGTGGGAGCCACGCAGCAGCTCTCATCTGGGGATCTGCCCTCGCTCCTGTCGAATTCAGCCCCCAAATTAGGAAGAGAGGGAGTGCGAATTAAGCCGACATTGATGCATATACAGCTTTTCGCTCTGAAAAGATGCGCCACAAATGAAGAGGGTGAGGAATTGCAGGAGCTGCCCCAAAGCACATTTAATACTTAACACCACTTCTTTACGAAGTCTAAGTAATTTATGTGCCCAGCCTGCTGCCCTTCTGTTAACAAAACCCTTCCTGCGTCGGTTTAAGAAACGCGGGGAAGGCAAGCTTCTCGGGGAGTGGAAGACCTAACCACTCACTTTTACTTTTTGTTTTAGTTTCCCCGAGACAGAAGAATATTTCCTTTCTAGACTTGGTATTTTTGTTGTTGTACCTGGAGCACATCAAACTTTATAGCCTCCTTCAGCTTTATTTTTCTTTGTGGAAGGAATTAGTCAGGGAGAAAAGAGAAGTGAGGACCTGTGACCACGCCGCAAAATTGTTACAGAGGCATCACAACGAAATCGGGGAATTTACAAAAGTGAAAAATTAGATACAGCTACCGAGTCCGCCAACCACAGGTGGGTTCTCTAACGTTAACATAAAACCCCTCGGTTAGGAGGAATCAGGAGAGCATGGCACCAGTTATTGTAAGCGGCCATCGCTACTCCCGTTGAGGCTCTGCTCAGTCCACGAGAAAAAAATAAACAAAAATAAAAGTCTCGCACCGCGTCGGAAGGGACTGAAAACCCCCTCGCAGCTGCTGGGAAACTCCCCGCCCTTCCCACGACGCTCTCCTCGCACGCAGGATTTTCTGTGCTCCGGCCCGTCAGCTAATCTAAACACGACGAGCTGCTGCTGCTGCGGCGGCGGCGGCTGCACGGCGCTAGAGGTGCGAGGTGCCTGCAGCTCGGCTCGGCATCATACCGCCGAGCGGTCGCGCAGGAGGACACCCGAGAAAAGTCTCCCGTAACAGGGTGCCGAACCCTAGCAGGCCTCCGCTGCCCCTTCCACCCCCGCTTAATGAGTTTTTCAGAAAGCGGAGGGAGCTGCCGCGCTAACGCCGGGACCTGGACGACTTGCGGTAGGTGCTGCGCATGGTAGTGCTAGTAGCAGCAGGAGTGCCATGAATATGGAAGCGGGGAGCTAACAGGAGGAAGAGACATTTGGAGAGAAGGATCTTGCTCAGCTCCTCGTAACAAAAACCAGTTTTAAAATCTTCGGCGGCGAAGCAAATGGGTAGGGTGTCACTGGTTCAGCTGAAAACTCACTTGCACCTTATGGTCACCATCTGTGGTGCGGAACGTTTTCAACCTTGACAAAGCAGATTTGTCCGAGGATATTTCCTCTCTTTGAAATAAGAGAATTAGCTGTGGTAAAACCGGAACCTGTGTTGGCACATCTACACTCAGGCAATCTCTGGAAAAAAGTATATCACGGCAACAAGCGTCTGGTTGCCAACCTGTAAAAAATAACACCCCGCCACCCCCAGCCAGCTCCAGCTGTGTCAGCGCTGAGCAACACCAAAGGCCACTCTCTCTTCCTCCTCCTTCTCAAAATACGAAGTGCCTTGTTAAAAGCCTATGAGAAGAAAGCAATGTGCAGCAGGTGGTAACATCTGGGCCCATCTAACTCGATCCTAAACGGTTTGCTCCCAAGCGCTCTCGGCGAGGAAGCGGAAAGAAAATCCGGGAGTGAAAGAATGAGGGCGGGTGGAAGAGGACAAGGGCAGAGGCTCCTACTCAGACCTTGGGCAGGGATGGAGGAAGATCTTCAAGCCAGCGAACCGCTCGCTCTTTCTTGCTCCGTCTCAGCGTAACCGCCGTGGGAGAGTTCCCCCGAAGCCCAGCGAGCTGACAAGCACAAAAATCAACATGTGTTTCAGATATGTATGCGCGGCCGTGCTTTCTATCACTGTTGAGATGGAAAAGACCACAGAAATATAAAACATAGAGGGTTTTCTTTTGATTTGCCCTTCATTTAAGAACTCGCCATTGGCTGTAATTGCATTCATAATACTGCTGCATTTGTGTATTTTTCAAAGAACTGAGCGAATAATCCAAATGATGGCTTTAGCTCTGGACAGAGCCTTTAATTTCAAGTCATTTAACATTTTAATAATTCTATAAGCATTGCAGGTTTCCTATATCAAGCTGGATGGGAGCACTGGAGACCTTTGGTTCCTCTCTCTTTCTGCTACAATTTTCCAATGTGACTTTGGGCAAATCATTTAATCACCCTCTCCTTCAGTCCCCGCAGCCTGCAAACTGGGATAAAATAACTGACTTATCTCAAAGGTATATCGTGAGGATAAATTCATACATGTGCACGACAGCACACCATGTTTTGGAGGGGGCACAAAATACTTATGTGAATGGGTAGATCCATTAACCAAACACTTTAGTCCTTTTTGCTTCTGAAGAGATAGTGTGGTTTTACTTTTTTCTGGCCACAACCCTGAATGTCACAGGCGTTTTCAAGTTTACTTTTGAAACCACAAGGAAGTACACTGACAATTACTACTATAGCTAAACACTAAAATTTTAGTTTATAATTTGGTTGTTGCTTGTTTCTTGAATTTTACTTCTTCCCCGACTCTCCAATTTTTTCCCCATAAAGAGGTGGGATCCCAGGGAGTTGCACTTCGGCAGAGATAAGCAGTGTTGTTGGACTAATGAGAATCCAATTAACATAGTCAAATTTAACCACTTGATTCCCAGCTCTGGTATGCGACGTCACACGCTCCAGTGACACAGGAAGCGCCGAAATGTGAATTAAGCATCATTAGCTAGAGACAGAGAGTGGAGACGCAGAATGGCAATTGTCTGCTTGCAGAAACCACAAGAAAGGGCATAGCTCTCACCATCAAGAGCTTCCTATGTAACACTGGCCTTTAAAATGTGTGACAGTGACTCAGAATGAGGAACACAAGAAAATCTGCCGAAAAGGCAGTTTGTCGCAATGTGGGATCCGTTTCTTCAACAGCTATAACCTCAGTTTCCTGATTCAGCAACTTTGATGCCTATAAATTAAAGAAATAAAGTGAAATGGCAACATGTTTGCATGGAATGGAGGTGAAAACGGGTCCGAAAGGAAAGGCACTTTGGCGGTCAGGAAATATATTGTAATGTCCCTGTAATAAAGATCAGCGTTACTAGTGAAGTTAGGAGAACACTTACATGGTCATTAAGTTTATTGAAGCCTCAGCAAGAGTCTAACACGGGCGAAGCGTTGGCCCGATTGAAGTCGGTGGCAATATTCCCAAGCTCTCCCCAAGTGTTTTTAAAGTGCCCAAAGCCCAGCGCCAGGGCTCAAAACAAAAATCAAAATAAAACAGATAAATAATAAATTAAATAACATAAGTTAAAGCCTCCTGGAAATGAAAACTGATTAGCCAGATTTCACAGAGGGTTTCAATTAAGGCTGTTTCTCATTTTTGTTTATCTATATTTAATACTGATAAATAATGTTATTTCATTACAACTCTCTGAAGTGCATTTCCAGTATTTTTTTAAAGGGATAGTCAAGCTTTAAAGAAAATCCTCTCCTATGGTACAAGTAACACACAAGGTTATTAAAATGGCAAAAGCCCATTTGTTTTTCTCCACTAACGAAGCTTGTGCGTTTTCCATACTCTGTTTCTTCCCCCTACCTTGCAGACACGTGACAGGGAGCTCTACTAAGAATTCCCATCTTCTCCCTGTGTTGAAAACCTCCAGATTTTGGCTACTGCTGAGCTTAAACAGTGTACTTCACGATTCATTTATTTACCCTCGAAGATAAGACGGGGGGCCTGAGAGGACCAATTCGATAGCTTCTCCTCTCGGGTGGACCACGTGCCCTGGAGACCTGAGGACGAGAAGAGCACTGCCATGCAGCTTCCCTCCAATGGGAATAACTTCCCGAAAAGGGTTACGCTGGGGACCTCGCTGCCTCCTCTCCAGTCGTTCAGCAGCTAGGGCAAGCGTATTTCTTGGGCCTTCCAAGCTGTCTCCTCCATAACTGCTCCTCTGCCTGGCACCATCAACCTGGAGAACCAGCCAGGGCCACAAAATGCCATTTTACAACTTTTGTCTGATAGGAGAAGCAAAAGGATTCGCAGCCGCACACCTCTCCTGACACTGTTACCAATGCTTACATCTGACCCAGTCAAAGGCATGCATTTGCAGAGAAAGGATGCCGAATATTCGAGCACCACCTCCCACTCACCACTCACCGTCCTTAGGAGACGGCAGCCAGCAATAGCGAGCCCTTACCTGCTACGCAAGACCCCCGTCCTACGCGTTCTTACACAATAAACGGCAGAAATCTCCCGGTTTCAGAGGTTCAGAGCCTAACACCAAGTCTCGGCAGGTGGAGAGCTCCCTTGCCCACCTGCTCTCCAGTTAAAAACCCCACCGGGTGAAGCGGGGCAGGACACCAACAGGCAGGGGTGAGCAGCCACAGCTCGAGCCCAGCCGCACACCGGGCTTTCAGCAATGCGGGAAGCTGCACTGCCTTTTACAGACCTGCTGAGCGCTCTTTAATTGTGCTAATTTAATCCAGGTGTCCTCTACAGCAACCCCTATCTTCAGCCCAGGGAAAAGGGGGGAGACAGCGAGGAGAAAACGGGGGATTTTCTCTGTTTGTACATGTGCAGAGTTCAGAGCAGGAAACTCGGTTACAAAGACGTAGGGGCGCCCAGAAAGAAGGTGCAGCAACTGCGTGCCGAAGATGCGTTCGCAAGGCGCTAGGAAAGGCTTGCTGCCAGGCCGGCTTCCAGGAGAGCAGCCCTCCTCTCCCGCCCCGCGACACGGCTGGGCCAGTCAGCGCCCGCGGCGGGATCGCTGCGGGCTCGGGCGGAGGAGTTAAAAAGACCTGTGGAGGCTGGGGCTGGGGATGGAGCTGGGATGCTTCTGCTGTGGAGATTGTGCTCAGGATCTGTCTTGCTTTGGAGAGCAGTGATGGGTTTATGTTTTACAGGCAACTCGCTTATCAGTGGTGGCTTCAAGGACAGGGATGCTGTAAGCTGCCGAAGCGTTTTGCTTGCAGGACTCTGAAATGGAAAGGACTGGGATTTCCTTTAAGTTCGGAAGAGGCCAGGTGACTCTCCACTGCATAATGTAGCCATGCTATGACCAAGGGCATCTCAGTGAGGTGCTTTTTCTGAACAAATGTGTGTGCTGAAGTAGGCAGGTATGAATGTTTTGCAGGAGCTCCTATATTTGTATAACTACACCGGCAACTAAATGGGTTACCTTCAGGAGAGGTGCTGGTGGCACTGAGCTGCAGCTACGTGGTGACGCTTAGTGCTGCTGGTGTCCCCAGCTTTCATGCTGGAATTAATGTTGCTGAACTAGGGTGAGCCTGTTTCTCAGCCGAAATGTAGCCACTTTTTCCTGCCCCCAAATTTTGTCCAGTTGTCTATTTGTTTGGCAAACTGAGCTGAGCAGCTTCTCCAGCTGGACTGCTGGATATCTGGAGGACTAAGTGTCTGTGAGCAGATGGGAACACTCCTGTGTTTCTGCCTGAAACTCTCCAGGACCTGACGGAGAGTCACAGGGATCAGTACGCTAAAGGAGAGACACCCAAAGAACCCCATAGGAAATGCAGCTGAAAGGGTTCTTTTACATTCAGTCTGATTTCTCAGCCTGAAACCCAGGTCTGAATCTAACGATTCCCTTGCACAGAAAGGAGGAAGAGATGAGGGTGGCGTGTGCCTGCTCACTTTTATGGCTCTTTGCATGTCCTGCTTCTCCAGCAAGCACAACATCTGGGATTTACAGTCACCTTAGTCTCCAGTTTCAATCGCACATCTTCAGCGAGAGCCCGCTAGCCCCCAGGACAGAGGCGAGGCTCCAGGCCTGACACCAGGCACTGTGCAAGACTGCAAAATTCCTGGGACCAGAAGAAGAAAAAGCAAAAGGACATATGACTTCGGAATTCAGTGCTGAGAGCACTCACAGGGACGGGGAAACCCTAGGCTGTGATTCTTGTGGCCTGCATAAAGTAATATTTTTCCCAGTTACTATAAATGCGTATGTCCTGGGAGCAGTGACTAGAGCTGAAATTTTCCTGTTCCTACATGCACGTGCTCATCGCTGGGCAGCAGGGTCATGCTCCGCAGCGTTATTCTGTGCCGTTACAGTTACAGGCATCATAATCCGTGTCTGCACCAGGCACACTCAAGTCCGGGGTAGACAGAAAATTGACTAAAGAAAATTAAGCTCCACCTTGATGTCCCACTTTTCTCAGGCTATGTTTTTGCAACTTCGTAGCAGATGGTATGTCTTAGGTATATCACTTTGGAGATGCCAAGTGATGTACTCTCTATCAGTGTTTTTATTTAATGAGGAGGGAAATTTTGACTCCTACTTACACTTGGGAAGCTGCAACATGGAGACAGGTGTGATGCTATTTCGTACTGCTGCATCATCTACCCAAATGCTCATAATGCTCTATTTTTAACCTAGACACTATTACACCTAGACACTATAGAGCTATTAATTAGGGAAACATATCTGGGTGCCTCATACAAATCCTGGAGGCTACAATGGTGTATCATAGCACCTTACAGTTAAAAGTAAGTTGGTCTGCACGATGACGATATCTCCTTATGTCTGACAAACGAAAGGCTGCAGGTAAACAGCATCTGAGTCATGACAGAGTATGCGATTCCATCCCAAAGTGCTTTACATGCGCGTCCAGGCAACACACTTAAAAGGAGCCATTTCACTTAAATCTGATGCCTCTAAAGTGAAACATGGAAACTATTAAAGGGCTCTGTGGAACTTGGTGACGGCTTTGCTTCTCGCTGCAGGAGGACAAATATCAGGATCTAATATTATATGATATTATAAGGTAATAAAAGAAATGAAGCAAGGTACAACTGAATAAGGAAGAAAAATACAAGTGATTGGGGCACAGCTGCTGTCTTTGAAATGTGATGTAGGCGACCGGATTGCACACAACTACTCCTAATATGCCACTACCTTTTGCCATTTATAGATAACTAAGTCCTGGGTTTTACTTGTTGTCTCTAAAGTGGCAGAAATATTTTCCACTAACTGCACATCAGATCACAGATGCAAAATTTATGGTGGGCTTCTATTGTAAAATAGATGCGATCCAACCTTCCTGCTTTGTAGGATCACAACAGAGGATTACTTTACTGGTGCAAGCTACCTTTATTTCCTTTTTCACAATAAAATCCGTCTGTCTGAGAATTTAGACTATCTGTCTGAGAATTTAGACTTTTGCTGTCACATAGAAAATATTTATCAGTGAACCAATTTTCTTTTGTATAAAGACTTGATTATCAAATCAGCCGAATTCCATCAAGGGTTCTTGAAAATCAAATACTTGTCTCTTAGGTCTCCCTCTCCCACTTCTAAATAAAAAGGTGGAAATTTTTTTTCCAGAGGAAACTGAGTGAGGTTCAGCCATGTCATATCAAGGAAGATGATGCCTGTGCTGACCTCACTGGGCCTTCAGCAACAGGAATGAGCAAACTCTTCACAGTGTAAGTTTCCCCTTGGAAAATGCAGCAGAAAGGGCAGAAAACGTAGAGAAATAAAAAAGGAACAACAACAAAAAAACACTAAAAAGTAGTAAAAAAAAAAGTAGTAATCAACTGAAAGTGCTGAATAAAGAAATCATTCTGCTTGATGAGCATAAAAGCCATTACCAAAGCAAATTACGCATTTGCTGTCACTTAATATACCTCTTATTTTCCCTTAACCAAGCAGGGGTACAAGCAACTTGGGAGTAAACCAAAAACATTGGCCTGTAGTCTGCTGCCTCGGATGGGAGGCCCCCCGGTGCCGCACCAGCCCTAATAAAGGGTCGGCTGAGGCTGATCAGGGTGGCTGGGTCCTCTTGAGAAAGAACGAGAAAAGCAGCCTGGCCCTGCCTGGCTCCCTTGGAGCTCGCACGAAGCTGCGACGGCAGGACTGAACTGGATTTCCAGACCTTTCGGCTGTGGTACAGCCAAATAATAAGCAATGCCCTGGCAGTTTGTGCCAGGTTCTTGCATGCGGTCACCGGTTACTGTGTGCGCCGGCATTTCAGTTCTGCACCCCACTGTGCCTTTCAGCATCCTAATCAGCTCCGCAACTGTAGGAACTGATTTTAATCTAAGAAATCCCGGACGTTTCCAAAACAGATTATTCATAACTTGCTTCCCTGCATTTCTAGATGAGAGTACAGAAGCAGAGCGATGACCTAGGAAAGAGGAACCCGCTGAGGTTGTCCCGTCCTCCTCCTCCCGTGTCCTGCCACCGCTTCACCTTCCTCCTTGGTGCAGACCACTCCGTGCTCCTACGACCGGGAACGGTGGCTAGCCCTCACACTAGGAGATCTCAGGGACGCTTAAAGAGGTTTAGCCTGTGAAATGTCATCAGTTCTCTGCATCCTGGCCCTGGGGTGGTGAAATATTTAGTTCCCCCACACTTCCATGAAAGCTTGCAAACAGATGTAATCTAGGCTCAGTAAACATTAGAGACTTCTTTTTGTATTGCAATTTAAATTAATTCTTTGACCTATACATTCATTTGCCATAGTAGGAATGAACATTACAGACTGAACATTAGATATTTATGTTCATTTAACAATGTGTAATAAGCTATTGGGGCTGATTTTGACATGTACATTGAAATTATTGCTTTTTTATCAATGTCATGGTACATTTGTCAGCAGAGAATGATAATTGTATTGCTATGTATATAACTGATGTTGTAGTGTGACACTCTCTACACTGTGCACAAATTGAATACATTTCATCTTAAATACAAGCCCATTAATTAAAATCAGAGAGAAATAGAGAGATAATTTTAAACTGCCACCTATGGAGTGTCTCTGAGCAGCGTCTTTTCCAGTATCTTCATCTTCTCCAGTAAACAACTTGGAGTCTCGCACAATCACCTCCTCATTTATTTATTTTTCATTTTTATAGGATGAGCAAGAAAGCACAAGATCAAAGGCAAGAAGGTCTGAAATCAAGGGCACGAGAAGTAGGAGGACAAAGAAAGGCTGACAAAGCTGCTGTAAAAGAATGAGAGCATATTTCTGTATTATAGCAGGCATCAAGTAGCATCTGCTATAGTTATGGTGACACGAGTAGCCTTCGTTCCACTCCTTGCTTTTCACACACTAGTAACTTGGACAAATGCACTGCATATGTGGACACAGGTAGTCATCTGTACCTTTCAAAAGTGTCCCGCCAACTCTGAATTTTAATTACTTTTAACTTCTACATTAATTTTCTCCCAACCTGGCTGCTTTTTCAGAGCAAACAATGAACCAAGTTTTAAGAAAAACAGGTTTAAAGCAAGAAATCCTTTTAAAATGGCAAATCTTAACTTGTGCTTACTAGAATATACAGGATTATATGCACAAGGAAGAAAATACTTAGGTAAGTCAGTAACAGCACTGAAGATCTAGGAAGGATTTCTCTGCCATAGTTTATTGGAGATCATAAGAGATAGAATGAGTCACACCATACCTGAAAACTAATTGACCATTATCTCAGTGTGATGATCATTAACATGAAGATTTTCTGAAGTTCAGGTTACAGAAGCAGTTATTTTTACCAACTGACCAAAGTGTAATAGAACTGTACTTAAAGCTATCAGCGGGAAGGTGCAATAATCAACGTTTGCCTCTTTTGGCGGAGTATAAAGAACAGAAAAAGGAATTGTACGTTACCCAAAAGTAAAACCCATTACTCAGGAGTTTTCTATGTCATATAAAACCTCTATGTCACAGCTTAAAATAAGGCAAAATGAAGACTGGTGAGAACGAGACCAAGCAGTGCAGGATGAGGGGCCAGGTGCTATTACGGAGAAGCTCTAGATCCGTAATCAGCTAAGGGCCTAGACTGGGTGTTATGGATAAAAGTAAAGATGCAGTATCAGCAGTCAGACCAGAGACAGGGCAAGATATAGCACAGAAGTACTTGTCAGACATCTTACCAAATTGATCAGGATTTTCCCTTAGCAGCAGAAGCCGAACCTGCATGACGATACTCCTGAAAGTTCAGTAATGATGACAACAAACCACAGCGCTCAGTACAGGAAGGGACGGGCAGAGTGGGAGTAGCACGCAGAGACGATCCCCCTCCTTCGGAGGCAACGCAGACACCTATGAAAACTGAAACAACTGTACTGTGAATGTGTGGACTTCTTTGCTATTTGTGCAAATGTGTTATTGTGGTGTTTCCCTAAATAAACGTTATTTTCCCTTCCCCTGAGTGGTTTTTCCTTGTTTTAGACGTAAACTCATGATTTGCAAAGAGGGGAAGCACTGCCACATAAGGGCGCTAAGGAAAGTAGTTGCCTTTTCTCAGCTTTTGGTATAAAGGTGAAATGATTTTTATTAATTTCAGAAGTACCCCTTGTTATCTGAATCCGCCCACTTTTGCTTCCAACAGTACCTGTCAGAAGGGCATGAACTTACCTCAAAAGATGATAGTGTCTTGCTGACTGATTCCTGCTGCAACAGCAAGATTTCCATTTACTAATAACAGTACTAATAGACAGCAGTTGGACTAGTTAGCTATAGATAAGCAGATTTTTCTGCCTTTTCATTCACTTGCACAGATGGAGACAAGAAGCCCAGTTTAGCTTTTAAACATGCGAGTGTGGCTGAAGTTGCTTTTCAACTTGAATGAGCTGTATCCTCTCCAAGTATTTTGCAAATTGATGTGACCATGCTTCACCATTACTCAGTAATATATTCTGCGCTAATAGCTTGATCATTTACAAGGCTCTCTCTAGTTTATCGTGCAAAAAATATCAAAAGGCAAGCATAATCCAGGAAAGATCCTGTTCCACTAACAACTCCACAAACAGCCTCATGTAATTTTTTCCAGAAATGACTCAAAAGATCACCTACTAGTATCCTGGCTAGTACAAAATATCTGCTATTAGACAAAACTCATAGCAAGGCGCTCCAAAACAGCACAGCTGAGAACAACTGATGCCTGCTTTGCTTTGTAACCTTCCTTTCCCTAGCACCTCTTACAGCAGCACATGTGAACTTCCCCTTTCTTGTCAAATCTTTCCGGTTTAAGATGAGTAGTAGTGCCAGAATCCTTTAGAAGAATAACACTTAATGCAGGATTACTGCAATAAAGATCTTATTAAATGCTTTTATTTGCAAAGGTTAACAATGACAGCTATTCAGCTGCATATATTTTCAAAATGGATATTAATCTAATTCCACAACAATTTGAGTTCCTCTTCTTCTTAATGTATTGTATCTAAAACAGGAAATTTTATCGTATTTGGAGTGTAATTCATTATTTAAGTTACCATCTATCTAGACCATTCTGTTTAATTGCTAAGACTCACCTCATCTCATGTAAAGTACGTACATCTTCCACTTCCACTGACTGCAATTGCTGCACCTTTTTCATCTTATCTTAATTGATTGTGTTGTGACAGTTCAGGTTTAAATACAGAGCTAGAAAAGACAGAGTGTTCTCATAGATTTTTAAGGCCATTATAGTTCTCTAACCTATCATCCTGTGTAAGGCAGATCACAGGCATTTACACAGCCTCTTTCAATGTTGAGTTATTGAGCCTACTGCTCAATACCTTGTGGCTGAGCTAGAACATATCTCTAGGAAGCTTTCCAATTTTAAAGACTTCAAGCGACAAAAATTCTCCCACATCCCATGTGTAGTATCCCAATGCTAAATTGTTCTAACAGCTAAACTGTCTGCAATGTTAAAAATCTGCACCTCATTTCTGATACAACTTTTTCAGCTTCAGTTTATAGATAGAAGACTGTATCACACCTATATCTTCTGATTAAAAGGACTCCTAGAATGGTGTATCTTCTCCTGTTTATTTAATGTGCTCAAATGTAGCCTGAAGTAAGTGGCGTGTAACTGCAAAAGGAGTTTTCAATAACTGCAAAAAGAGTTTTCAAAAGGTAATTAAAGTGCATGCTGAACAATTATGAAGGTAGTTAGTGTATAGCTGAGGGTCGTATGCTATAGGTATGGAGAAGCGATTAGATGTTCAAGCAGGAATTTGAGTAGGAAATTCCCTATACCAATGCAGCTGCTTAAGGCTAGTCAGTCCAGGGTGTGATTAAGTTATTAACTGTGCTTCTTTTCTCTTCTTTATTTTCTTGGATGTTTGTGCTTGCGGCCTTCTTGGAAATCGTTCTTGGGTATCACATGGATAAGGTATGTTAGATACTTCTTGTAAACAGATAGAGAAGAGTGGAGGAGCAAAACCATGGGCTGTGATGTTACAGGCAGTGAGGGAATTTACCAAACACCTCATGAAAAGTTTTTTTTCCTCAGTAGCTTGGCAACATGTAATTCTCCAGTCTCCTGATCCCTGTCATGTAAATTATGTTAGGATTCAGATAGCTAGCAGACTGTAAACAGGACAGATTAGTCATCCTCAGATCCCTGGCAATACCGTTTTGGAAGAGGGAGAGGAGTTCGTGTAAGACTCTCTGCTGTTTCTATTGGGGTGCCAGCAGGGAAGAAGACGGGAAAGTCAGTTATGGGTGGCACTTCAAAAAAAAAGGGAAACATTTGCCAATGAGTGGTGCTCAGTGTCGTCTCGCAGGTGCCCTTAGAGAGGAGGGACCGGAGCGTCGCAGCCGAGGCGGTGGGCGACAGCCTGTTGCTCTCCACGCGAGCTGGAGGTCCCTCCTCACCATGGTGACCAAGATCTGCTATTCTGGCAGGTCCTCCATTATTTTTCTCTCTTTTCATCGTGAACTTCCTCATCTGAGTTTTCCAAGAAACTTCAATCACTGTACCTGGCAGAGGCAGACTTCTTTCCAGCAAACAAACGCAAGGACCTGACACCGTCTTTGGAAAAATATGTTCTTCCCTTCTGGAAGGCTTCCAGAGGGCAGGCTATCCCGGAAAAACACCTCAAGGACAGACAGCCGAACCCAAGCTGACAAAGGTTGTGTTTTCAATCTGCATATATTATCGGTAAAATATAGCATGCTAATGTGATGGGTAAAGGTGTGGTGCCATTTCATTATGCGTTTGTGCACCAACCGTATAGATATATAACCGATAATTTTGAGGTTGCCAGCACCACCAACGAGAGAGTAAACTGGAGCAATATTACCTTTAGTTAGGGGAAACTGGTCTCTGAGGTGTCACAACAATCATCCAAGTCATATGCTATTGTTCCTGTTTCTGTGTTTTCTCTGGGCAGCCAAAACTTTCATAAGCAGAAGTGGGAAACTTCAGATGATTGCTCAGCTTGAATGCAGATTGGTACAGAGATCTGTGCCCTTCTTACAATTAAATATCATTCATATGAATGTTCACAGGCAATTGTGACTACCTAGGGAAATGCCTGGACTTACACAAAGTTATACTGATGGTTACATGTTTAGGCTACAGGTCTTGCTTTAGGAGGTACAGAATATTCAGTCTTTAAGTTGCTAGCAGTTGTGTTTTTTTTTCCTAAACCTCTTCTCCCACCTGTAAATACCAAAGAAAACTATTGCTTGTGCAATATTTCCAGAGATATCAGTTGACCCAGATTGTATTTGTTTGCATGAGACATGTTTATAGCACTCTGGGGAAAACCAGAGTTTCGAAACCAGAAGATCTATCCTCAGACAAATTTGCTGAACCGTGGAGCCTTATTTCCTGAGTTCCAGGTATTTCTTTTGGACCAGATATAGAGAACATTTGTGCATCATTCTGAGTCACTACTTGTGCATATGTGCAGATTACATCCATTTTTTTCCTGCACTGACAGGGCATTGCCAAACATTTTAGTTTAAATAGAGCTGGCTGTACAGCATAATTTTTCACACACATTTTAGCACGTTGAAAACTGAATTTCGATTTACAACCTTTTGGAATTTGTTTTTCACAAAGATTTATGCCAATGATGTTTTATTCATACAAAACAAATGCCTTACATTTGTTTCATTAAGATATTAAACTTGCACTCATTTTGCTCTCACCTAAGATATCAGCCATTTAAATGATTCCTAAGCCAGAGTCTGGAGCAAGCATGGCTAAGTGACTTGGAAAATGGCAAGTGACCTCATCTTTTGCAGCTATGGCAGTGCAAGCCCTCTGTTCAGAGCCCTGACTCAGTGGCAAGTAAATAAACCAGAAAAGTACCCAGCCCCACCCTTTGCAGCTGGAGCTTTGTCTGAATGTGATAAGAGATCATTAATTTTCAATTTGACCTCAGCCTATAATGTTCAAGTGGCCTCTTTGTTCTCACAGTGATGTTACAAGCAAGGTCTGAGTCAAGGGAACTGGAAAGGAAATATTAAAATAGTCCTAAAAACTCTTTAGTCTTGTGATCTCGCTCCTCCTAACTTCATAAGTGCTCACACCTTATCCATCGGACAATCGAGGCTCAAGAGCACGAACTTCCTCTGTGTTACCGATTGTCTCGGAGAACAAACAACACCGTTCAGCAAAGGTGACCATTGTGCACTGGTAATAATAAATATCAAAATACTGCAGCAAAAACATTTCGTGAACAAATGATAGGCCAAAGTTTATTTATATCAAATGCCTGTGAGTAACATTTGTAACAATTTACAAGCAGAATAAAAGCTGAAACTCACTGATTAAAGTGTTCACTATGAATAGCTCGTACAGCTCTGAATTCAAAGACATATTTGAAGAAATTGTTATTACAACCCAGTGCTAAAAGAGCTATTGTGAACCTATGGGCACATCAACAGCTGTCTATGGAAAATTATTATTATTAGGGAATAGAAGATGTCCTATTTTTAACAGATAATCCCAGAATCGGGGTTGAATTAGAATGAAGGAGAGCCCATCTTTTACGTTCTTTCTCATTCAGGCATTTGGCAAGCCAAGACTTTACAGAATGTATTTTAGGATGTTTAAATTGTTTGTTGCTGTTGGCTTCTCATTGTAACACCTCAAGTACTTAGGCAGAGGACATAGGGCTTGGGTCCTTCTGTAAATAAGCTATTATTTACTACCGTTCTGAGGCGTTTTAGTCTTGCCAGTTTGGGTTCGCAGGCTTGGATGCAAGTGGTATTTTGCAGGGTGGGGTTGATTTAATTTGCTGAAATGTGAACACTTCTGCTTTTAAGCATATCTGGTTTTCCATTGATTAAATCATGTTTTGCACTGAAAAGCAACATTTAAATCTTAAGGTTTCTCTCCTTCTTATACAATTAACAGGGTTTGATGACACCAGAATTGGGACTCGCTGCTGTTAGACTTCATTTTCTCGTCTTCTCTGTAGATTCTCTGGAGGAAGAAATCCTACTACAGGATTGTCCCATCAAACATGAGGAAAAGGAATATGAAATATTGTGATTATATCTTCAAATGCACACACAACAGCCCCCAAGACCTGCTCAGGAGCCCACGGACCCATGCAGATCTGCGCGCTTCCACGGCATGCAAGGGGCACCACGTGCCTCTACGGAAACTCCCTGCGGTTCTGCCCCTGCCACGGCCTGCCAGAAGGAAATCAAGAGAGGGAAGACAGACAGGAAAAAAAGAGATTTCGCCGCTGACTGCTGATGCCATACCCTTTACGGAGCAGAACAAGATGCTGTTTGTTCTGGCTCAGTTTCCCACTGCACCTTCAGAAGGTGCGAGAGCTTCTACAATGTCTTTCTACATAACGGAACGGAAAGGGAGGATATAATAGGAGCCCAAAGGAGGCTCCCCATGTACAGTCTGAAAGCTCCAGACTTTCTGGTATGTAAATTCATGTTTGCCCACAATATTCAAGTAAGAAGAGTACCTATAATACAGCATTTTCAATGTTTCTGTATCCACACGTTTCTGTTCCACGTTGGAGAGGGATCCAGAGGCACCGCCACTCAGATCAGAGAAAGTCCTTGGACACTAGGAATAAAGCAAGCTTCTGAAAAGCAGTGGCGTAATGATTGCCTGCCAAAATAGAAAGAAATAATGAGATTTTTTGTTAAGTAGGAAATTATAGGCCTTTGTAATTTTCTTTCCTGAATATGCAGAGTCTAGGATTTATATGCCAAATAAATCTGACCTCAGGGAATGTTTTTCCATATAGACCTGAGCTATTTTATATAAGTTTAAGGGTATTGGAAAGGGAGGGAAGATAGCTAAGCTACTTAATAATATAGTTGGCCACTTCCTGTCAGAATCAAGCACGGAAACTAAGGAGAAAATGTTTGTTTTTTTTGAACAGTTCCTTTTTTGATACTTGTACCTACTTGTGCATATGCAACCTTTTTTTGAAAATACAAGTGAACATGGCTTCAACTAAATTTCAACTTCCTGATGATATTTCTTCAGCCAATCAGGGAAAACAATCAATATTATCTAAGTTACACCACATTGTGTGACATATGTGAACAGCTCAAGCAAACCAGACAGTGAACTGAGACCTGGTAACGCTTTACAAATATCCAGACAGGAAAAAAAAAACAAAAAAAAAAAAACAACCCACGAAACACCTTTACAAAGCATGATCATGAGAAAATTTTCTGCTGGTCATTGGACAATGCTGGAACTTGAACCAAGTGCTGATTTCAAGTATTTTTGTACTTCACAGCTCTGGAATTAATCTGCAGCAGAGTATCAGCTAGCTGGTCCGTTATTTTTGAGTGTTTATCACTAAACTGATAGATGAAGCTGCAAATACTGTAAAGAGCTCTTCCAGATCTGCACTTTGTGTTGCAGCAGTTAATATTTTTTATTACTTTGTTTTCTTATCCAAATTTTTATTTGCATGAATGACATATTAATTAGCCAAATTCAGAATTGGTTAATTCAACAACTGGAAGGCTTATATTTATCATTGTTCAGTAATACTATCCAAATGTCAGTTCTTAGTTTGAAAAATTCCTCTGAACTAGTAAACCAGAGAATAATAAAGATACTATAATTTTCTTTCACTAAAATAAACAGAATATTTTCTTAGTTAATTGTTTACATGTCTTATTCCTGTCACTGCTTTCCTTTCATCCTTATTTTTCTTGTTTTCCTTTATTCACATTTCATCTCTTGAACTCCTTATCTCTCTAATCCCTTATCCTTTATGTTCTTGTTTTATCTCTCATTCCACCATTTTATTCCCTGTTTCCTAAGCCTATCTCCCTTCTCATGCTAGGCTCCCCAGGCTTTAAATGCCCTCTGAACCCTTTTTCCTTTCCCCCGGTTCTGTACCTTTCTCATCTCTTTCATTTTCCTTACAGCAATCTGCACAGAACAATACTAGAAGTGGAGCTGGCAAGCTGACAAAAGAGAACAGTTGGAAAGAAAAGTTTACTCAAAGACAGACATATTTCTTAAAAAAAAATATATATATATATATGTACATATATATATGTATATATATGGGAAGGTGTTGCCAAATCATCTGCTTTTTCAGATGTGAAACTTTTAGCAATACTCTCCCTGCAGCGCTGATGTGAGGGAAGGAGCAGGAAACATTATCAGGTTGCCAGATGACTTGAGTGCAGTTAGGTGGGATCCTTAAGTGCACGTGATATCTGTAATTCAGGATATTATTTCTTATGTAAAAATAGCAATGCAAAATTAACACAAAGGGCTTGGTATAAAAAAGATAAAAGCCAGGAAACTCAGAGGTTGTGCAGCTCTTTTTATCTTGTTTCATTTCGGTTAGGGTATTGTGGGGAAACAGCACAAGAGATACAGTGCTTACATTAAGGCATCTGGGCCAAGGTGTAGTCACAAGAAAAGGGTTATTGTATTCCTGCTTATCAAATGGCCTATCTGGGTAGGAAGAGGGCTTGAACGCACACAACATCTTAGATTAGGGAGGGACACATGCGCACAGACGTGAAACTTAAAAGGTAAACCTGGAGCAAGCTGTACTCCAGCACTTAGGTACGAATTAGCAGGCTGTATATCGGATGGCAGATATATGAAAGGGAGAAATTTTCAGCCAAGGATACTTTTGTTACTGTGGGGTAGGTACGTCCTTTTAGGCTTTATATCACATAGTCTCAGCTTTTTAAAAACTTAAGAAAATGTTCTTTCTCCTCTCAACAGACTGGAGCTGGAGAGGCTTCAGTTGGCAAATATCTATTAGTTTGCGTTGCCTTATTCTGGATTTGAATTTCGCTCCTGGAAATAAAACAGGGATGAGAAGAGAGAGGTAGCTGGGATTTCTATTCCCATCACCGCTACTCTAGCTGAGGACCCTGAGCCTTGGCTTGCATTCCTAATGGGATAGACCTTCTTTTGTAGGGATTCCTTAGCACCTGTAGGTTACGTGTTCAATTAGCATCTATATCCCGAACTGAGTTCAGTTGCACAAGCTTTGAAAAAAGTAACAACCAAATGGCTAATTAGGTCAAATTTGGGGCGTATCAAACTTGACAGTGTCTGGCTTACATCACTGCGGATTTACATAATGGAACTTAACGGCTCTGAAGAGTCTGTTGTGTCAACTGTGATGACTGTATGAAAGGTTTTTTCCATAATTTTCTTAAAGCATAAAATATTCACTTAGAAGAATATCTTCTCAATAACTTTTCCCTCTGTCCTATATAGCGCACGCCTATCACTGTTCATTACCGGGTCTACTAACACCAGCAGTGTTTCGATCAGTTATCTTATTTTTCAGAACTCGGTAATCAACGTCAGCAACCAATTGTTTAACAAATTTCCTTTTTAAAACCAAAGCTATTTTTCAGCTAAACCAAAGCTGTTTTACAACTGCTAGAGTCTGGAACAGAAGGCAAAAGCCATGAGGATTCAGGGTAAGTAGCTCTGGTAATCTTCCCTAGACATATTACCTATAATCAGTGAGCAATAAAACAAAACAAAACAAAACAACAAAATCAAGTTAATAAAGTTTTATATTCTTATTGTGGCTTCCTCTGTCTTCTAGCAGCCCATCCTGTACATCAAAGGTCACAAAGAACACAATGAGTCACTATCAAAACCAAAAGAATGCTTCATGAACAATTACTATACATAAATTGCACCCTGGTATTTCATTTCTGTGCCAACTCACAGTAATACAGCCCATTTCCTCTTTTTTTTTTCCTGTAGCTTTTGTCCATAATAGCAAACAGCTTTGTTAATCTGCTCATAGAGCTTGAAATACTTTTTTTTTGTTGTTTTTTTTGGGGTACTTACACCTTTGCCTTTTTAAGTGGTGGGCAGCTGTGATATGAAGTCTTCTGCTACAGCTCTTCTGGGCTACGGTTCTTTGGTGTCTGCGGTGCAGAGTCCACAACAACTCTATAATGCTGCCAAGCATGGTAGCCAAAAATATCATTAGGAATACTGAAAGGGTCCTCTCTGAAACCCAGAATCAAAGTGCCCCCCAGGGAGAAATCAGCCATGCATTAGCTCATGCCTAGCAGAGCAACTCTGCACTGTGCAGCTGTGAAACCTGTGCCGATCCCTTAACGCACGCTGTTGCTGAGAGAACTGGCCTCGGGCTCCATTAACCCAGTTCAGAGGCAAACACAGCACCTTGTATACTTCTTGATACGATGCATGGGGGACAAACGAGGCCTTCAGCCTGGAGACAGAAGTATCTTACCAGTGATCATCAACCTTGGCATTTTGTTTCCTATTGCAATCCCCGGTTTCCCCACATTTGACAATACCACGTATCGATGACTTCTGCTGCAGTCGCCTGACAGAGAAGTGGAGATGTTTGTTCATTTGCTTGTATAGTTTCGTATCTGAGAAGTAAAAATTCTCTAAAATTTTGCTCAGTAAATATTGGGAAGAAAAATAAAACAGAATTGTTTCTGAGAATGTATGGTGTGCGTGTGTGTGTAGGAATTTAAGTAATGAATGAAAAACTAGATTGATATTGCCACTGTGTTATTACCTATGCACTCAAATTCTGCAAATTGATCAGTTTTTAAGGGGTCTTCTGGTTAATATTTATTGTCTTTAACAAGCAATATTATGGACTAGAAAGTTGTGATGACAAGTAGCAACTGGCATTCTCTCAACAATTCCACAATAAGAAAAGAGGGAAGTAAGATAGTATCAGTCAGCTTCCTTCTGAAGAGGTTTTGTTAAATCAGAATTTTTCATTTTAGAAAATTACAAAGCCAAAACACATCAGACATACTATTCTACCTAACGTGGGAGGAAGATAGTAGGTATTTTTAATGTTCTTAAAATAATCACATCCTATTGTACCCAGCTCTAGCAAAACGTATATCGAAGTAAAACATTGCTTTTTTTTGCCTCTTGTATTGTGAGAATCATTTAAATACGCTTTGTTTCAATTTATCAGCTCATGTAATAGATGTAATAGAACGGATTTGCAGGTTGTACGCTACTAGCTCATCTGGCCAGACGCTGAAACACAGGTTAAGGGCTTTGATTTTTCTGTTGGTAGTATGCAGATCAACTATTGACATGAAGGGGACTCCAAGCAGGGATCATAACCCGTCCTTATAATACACATTACAAGTTTGGAGCCTGAATTTTGCTTCTTTACTCCTTTACTGACTTCATGTGTAAATGTGGATGCGTCACTTACCCATTCAGTTTCCAGTTTTCAATCTGTAAAAAAGGAGATGGTAGTACTTCGATATCTTTGGGGATTAAGACCTGTTCCTGGAGGGACTCCTATCTGGCAGCATTTTACACCCATAAAACACACCACTAAAGCAATTGCATTAACAAGGCATGAGTTCTGACAGGTCCTTGCAAGACTGGGATATTTTCTTAAAATTCTTATTCTTATTCTGGGTGAATGTAAATCTTATAAATTATTAATTCATAATAAAAGTGAAGTGTATTTAGCATCCTTGACTGAAAGCTCCCTATAGAAGGTTAATTTATAAACCTTTTTAGAGCCAAATTTCAACAAAGCATTTGTAGTTTCGCACATTCTTGGTTGATAAATTTTGCAAACTTGCACATACACTTTTAATCTCCATTTTGCATATGCTTACACCTATCTGCGAATTACAAATTGCATATGCGTGTAGAATTTGCATACATCCAAACAGAACGTTCACTTCTGCAGAGGGACTTTTACAAATGTGACCTCTTCTAACTTATACAAGTAAAATATAGAAAACTCACTGTCACATAGAATGTAGAGCAAAAATGGTGATGAAAGTGCTTGCTTGTGATTGGGAAAACAATAAATTCTTCAGTCCTTCCATGCAAAGAGAAGACCTCTGCCTCTTCCTTTTCCTCCTTCTCTCACACTAACTGAATGTGGGTGGGAAACAGTAGAAACAGAAAGGGTCATGTTTGCTCCTCAAAATTTGAAGATGGTGTTTTTTTCCTTTGCCACAGATGCTCCGTGCTCATCAGTTGCTGTGTACTTTAGAGAGAGAAGAGAGAGAGAGAAATTGCCAATAACACTGGTAACCTTAAGTGTAGGCATGCATAAAAATTTGCTGGAAATTGGGTTGTGGTACATGTTCTTATTTTAGATTTGCCCTTGTTAACGTCTTTTTAATAAACAGGTGCATACACTTCCCCAAGCTGTCACTGTTGTTTACCCAGTCTGTACACTTTATAAATCTACTAATGGAATAGACCCAATCATCTAAAGGATCTGTTTTAATAAGCTAGAGTCGCAAAGTTTTCAGGAAAATACTTTCTGGCAACGTAATTCTGCTGGTAGTGTGGATACAAGCTTTACAAACCCTGCTTTTAAAGATAAAAGAATACGACACTTCCATTTGTTTGTTCAGCACAATGCACTGTACAGAGTTTCATACACACTTGACACTGAGATTAGCAACAAAGTGGGAGGGATAGAGGGACAGGGAAACTGAAAGATATATGAAAGGTGGCAAAGGTTTTTCTAGTGGTATTAGAAGTCCAAGGCACCCTAATCACTGCGGTGTGGACTCAGGCTTATTTGTGCTCGGTCAGCTTCAGGCCCCCGCAAAAGTTTCATTCCTTTCTACACCTCCCGACCCGGGACAGAACAGTCTATCACAAGCAGAGGGAGACACTGTTTTGATTCCTAACGAGTGGAGGAAGATTTTCAACTTAATTCTCCCGCTTCCTCAGAAAGTGCTTTACCCTTCAGGCTATTATGCAAAATGTAGGGTTGCTCGCTCAGTGCACGAGCAGTTACAACGGGCTGTCCTTGGAAAAGGCTCTTAAACGGTGAATCTCAAAGGGGTGGAGGCACCTCGCTGCGGCCTTGACGCAGTCCGTGTCTACACTGCACGGTCCGTCCTTAACAGCTGTATTCTCACAGGTTATTTAAAGACTCACGCCGTTGGTTTGCCATCGCCACACCTGCGAGCCCGCTTGGGTGAACACAGTTATGTTGATGCAAAGATTCTGTCGACACAATCTGAGGTAGGTATATCTGCTTTGCAAACAGCCCAAACTCTCTCTAGGCATTCGCTAAAAGGTCTGAATATCCAACTTGGGTGCTGGATTGTACTAAGGGGACTCAACAAATGTTTGCTGCCGCGGTGCAGGTCTTAACTTTTTGGAGTATAAACCTAACGTATTGGGTCTATCCCACAGTTCTTTGAGAGCAGCAGCTCTAAAGACGCTACTAGTTACAGTCAATAAATTAGAGAGAAGCTGCATTAATAATTACACTACTATTGGAATAGGTAAATAAGCTAAAGATATATAATTAACTGTAGTTTCATTTCATAAGCTTTTAAGTCACATCATTGGAGATCAGTATTGTCCGATCCTAGATGGCAAACGCTAATTGCAGAAATTTCCTGTAAGTAATACCATGGGAAGAGTTTCTGCATTTAATTCTTCAGTGAAGGTGTCAGTTTGATAGCTCTGGAGAATGTAATCTGTAATATTTATCTCCAGAGAAGTTAGAGAATGAAAGCGGCAAAGGAAGCTTTCCCTGTCTCATCACAGTTATCACTGTTCTTTAGGGCTGGATGGATCGTTCCGTACGTCCGTATTTCACCTTTCTATAAATACTACCTGTAGGGCAGCAACGGTGGAATTTCTGTGATAGAGAAAACTCTTCCACTACGTATTTGTCTGAGAACAGTGATATGTTGAACAAAGGCTACCTATGTTGCTTCCATACGGGGACAACTTCTGGCAATCACCAGCCTGGTTTGTACTCAAGTCTATGACCTACATGTGAAAAGTTAAATAACCTGATATAAATACCTGAAGCTATCCATCTCTTAATAGTCTATTTTAAGTGACTGAACCTAGAGCTTCACATGACTTCATGTGGTTATGAGTTGCACAGTGCCTCATTAGGTCAAAAATCCTTGAGTACACTCGATGTTGGTCTGATTCATGGTGCTTCACAAGGAACTACACTCATGATGCAGACCTTACTATTAGCATTATTCTTTCTGGGAGAAAGAGAAAAAAAAAGAAAAACCTTTACAGCAGCAAGACTGGATCTAGGACAGATAGAGTGATTTGCAATGAAAAAAGTTACTGAAGGGCTCATTAGAGGCAAAGTTATTAGGCCAAGCAAACAGTTAATCCCTGTCACACAGAGGTAACATAGTTGCCAGCCTTGAACTCCAAATTAAAGGCACTCTCTGAGCGCGAGAGAAGTGACTCTTTTCTGCAGCTTCCTCAGTACCATCCGTCTACCATAATGCTGTGGTCTTTTTCTTTCTTTAAATTCTGGGCTCCAACTAATTACTGGCAGGAAGTGCCTATTTTTATGCCATTAGTATGCAAATGAGTGAGAAGTAGAAAAATATTCTAAAGGAACTGTTACAATATCTGTCCACAGATTACTAGCCAATTAGAACATGGGATTAGGGCTGCAGGACCCCAAAAGGGTATGGCCAAAGTCTTTCTGCTTGGGTGCCCAAAGTCTAATTTCAATAGGAACTGTATATACATGGCGCTTTTCCTCAAAAAAAAAAAAAAAAAAAAAAGCCTAAATTGCCTGCTTACAAATTAGCACCTTTATACTTGAAAAAATGAATGCCTGCACTTCCTTGCCTCGATTTTTCTATCCATATATTGGGGATAATACGTCCTGTCTGTCCGCGTGCCAGCACAGGCTGAGGGTGAATTATTCAGCTGGGCTGATATTTTCTTCATTTCTCACTCAGCGCGATGATGCAAGATGAAATCTTGTACTTCTGAAATTATTTATGGGAGTGATAAAAAGATTTTCAGAAATGACTACTTCTACCTAGGTACCAAAAAGAAACAAAACAGTAAGAAGTGTTTGTCTTGTAATGTTCCGGCATTTCCATAGCTTCGTAACATGAGGAATTTCAGAGAACGGAGAACATGAGAATGGAAAGCGACTGGAAAACAGCCTTGTGAACCCAGAAAATTGTGAAAGGGAATGACGCATTTGCTTGCAGGTTATTACTCATGCAAATCAGCCTGCTCCTCACTCTTTCCTAATAACCGATTAACAAATGCAGGAAAAAACCTTCATTCCTTAAGCTACCCTCCTCACCTCCTCTCGAAACGTCGCTCTATCAGCCCATTGGGCATTACTCATTTTAACCTCCTATTAAATCATATATATATATATACTCATATATATACAAATAAGTTTATTCTGTGCCCAGCTGCCAGGGTAACACTGCGCTGAACGGGGCCGCCGTGCCCAGCGCTGCTGCTCCGCGCAGCTTTGCCGCGGCTGCCGCCGGCTCCGGCCGCCCGGAGGCCCTGCG
>NW_020451093.1:5552169-5639462 GCF_003343035.1 Apteryx rowi | reverse complement strand
GTGCCTGTGGCAGCTCCCGAGCGGCCCGGCCCCGGGGGAGCGGCGCGGCGGCCGGACGTGTTTTACCGAGGGGAAGGCGTCTGCCTTGCTCCCTTGCCCGGCTTCTCGTGGGTCATCGCCTCCCCCCGAGAGCAGCCCCGAGCCCCCAGCCGGGAGGGGAGCGCTTTTGGGGGCCCCCCTGGCAGCGCCGGGCCCTGCCTTCCCTCCAGGGTCTGCAGTGAGCCCCAGGCACAGCTCCCAACAGCCTCCAAGCATGAGGAATTCTCTTTTTTTTTTTTCTCCCCAGTAAACCCATCCTTAAAAATAATGGATACTGTAAGCCCTGTGGGGCAGGGACCGCTTTTCTTGAGACGGTGTGAAAGGTTTGGCAAAACCGGAGCCAGGTTTCTCTCCAGGTGCCACTGTAAAGCAATGAAATATCAATATCTATTAGATAGCTACACTGCTTAAAAACAGTCATAAAACTATAACCTTCACACTGACATAAATGTGAGAGTGCTTTATAGAACAAGAGAAAACACAGAGACTCAAAAACCTTAAAATCGTCTCCATATTTTTCTTTTAAGACAGAAATGCCACGTGACAGAACACTCCGCAGTAGAGGAGCTGCTTAAATACACTTTGCGAACGAATCCCAACTTTAGGGAAGTGTCTCGAATGAATGAGACTTGGCAGGTCTGCACAAATCTTTTAACACATGACTGTGTGATGATTGGAGTAGCAGACTGGAGGAGAGAAATCACTCGAGGTGCAAATGCATGCACTTTTTTAAGAAGTGGGGGAAAGAGCTTGAGAGCAGGAACAACTCTCTTGCAGGAGGTACTTTATGGTAGGATTTTCTACCTCTTGAGAAGTAGATGTGCGTTGCCATGATTCAGAATTTAGCACAATAGTCAGGTAAAGATGAGTAGCAGATTTTAGAGTGGCTTGTAACAATGGTTTTGGCATAATTAAATAGAGCTATTTTATTGGACTCTATTAACCTGGTTAACCTTAAATCTTAACCATGACAGGGTTTTCATGTAAAGAGTCTCCATACAAAGTGCAATATTGAATTTTAATTGGAGCTTTCAAGATCTAATGTGGAATGTATTCTTCTTGCTTCATCCTCTTTTTTTTTTTCCTTCCCTTTTTATTGGAAGACCAGACATAGTAAAATACGTTGGAAGATTACTTTCTGATGCAAGTTTAGATGTGAGTCTAGATTACATAAAATCAATCTTGATAAATCAATTAAGGACCAGGGTTTTTTTTCAATACTTTTTTTTTTTTTTGATTTGTATCCCTACAGCATATAAAAAGGTGAGGCTCATCCTTACTATTGCAGTATCTCAGTCTTTATAATCTTTCTAAATGATTTGCCAGTCTATTGGTTGATCAGTAGGTAGAAACTGTAGAACCTAGGAAACTGTCCCGTTGTCCAGCTCAGGATGTCGGTGTTTTACAAATACAGTACAAAAAGTTAATCTCTGCACTGATGACTGTACAATTTAAAGTAACTGCAGTAATATTTCTATGATGGCTATCATTAATTTTGCCTAGAGTAGTGCAGTAAAGCCCTGTGAAGGTAAGAACGGCACAAACACAAGGTAGTGGATTGTCCCTGTCCCACAGAATTTAGCCTAAATAAATAGCTTATAGTGAGAGCAGGAGTTTGGCCCATAAGTGACTAATGGGATGCCAACAAACATTTATTTTGTTATTTTGGGGAAAGGATAAGCTGGATGGGAAGGAAAAATAGAGGGCCACATCAAAATGGCAGAGAACAAAATAATAAGAAAGAGAGGAGGACTGAGGTAGTCTCTAAATAGTGATTAAAAGTCTAAACCTGGCATAAAACTGTCTTTCGGTGAGATGTACTCTGCAGATAGTCCAGTGGCTGTGGCTGTCTTTTGGCCAACTTGGGAACTGTTTTGGGTGCAAGCGTGGCAGTGTGGAATTTGATACGAGTTACAAAAGCCTGTTAATTAACTCTTGCCAATCTCTTTGCTACATCAAGATCAGTACCAAGTTCAACTGGTACTGTTGCTGTAGTCGTAGTTTCCAAAGTGCCTAAGTTACAGCTGAAACGTGTCATTTAGGCTGCTAAGTCACTTAGACTCTAATGTAAAAGTTATACAACTTCCTTAATGTTGTTTTAAAACCAAAATATAGGCATATTTCAAAGTCCTGTTTGGCTGGAGGCCCATTTTTTGAGTGGCCGGTAAAAGTAATAAACTATCCTCAAACATTTCTGCTCAATAAAATTTGAGAATAGGAAAACAAAAAGTTCTTGGTTTAGCTTTTTATAAATGTTTCCTACACCGTAAGACTGTAGTGTTTGACATTGTCCGTAGCTGAAAGAAGAGCCAAGTGTCTTGAGCTTTTTAGGCCTATGGCCCTGTCTACACTGTAGACTAATTATTTTATAACTGTTTTGATCAGAGCTGAGAAAGCTTATGGTCCATGACTGATATGCTGCACTGGCAAAAATTTCTAGGTAGACATTTTTACCATCAAAACAGCACTTTACCAGTGCACTTTCTTTCACTCAGGGCTGCTGGAATAAACTACTTTAGCAAAAACTGAATTGCTGCTGTAAGCTGTGATCATACCAAACTCCTCCTAATGTGGAGATGGCCAGTATTTTTTTAGGAGTAGCTGCTCTATTTGAATACCTCACTGTTTGTATGTTCAGCTTGAATCTAACTTATTTAAAAAATAAGTGATTTACATACTGCATTGTTTGGCTTCACTAGGTCAGAATATGCTTATGCAATACAGTGCTATATTTTAGATAGAGAGATCCATTGAGATAAGACACTTCTCATGCAACAGTTTAATGTGGAATATTCTCCTGTAATAGCTTTTATGAATTGCAAAGAGAAAGACTTGAAAGTCTAAAGATTTGATCTTGTCTGGTTAAATAATTCAGTTAAACTACTACTCTGTTTCTGTGCAAGTTGGATCCTGAATTATGTGGTCACAAGAAACATGGATATCCTTCTTGAACATTTAATCCTGTGAGAACAGAATTGTGTTCTGTTGTAAGGAAATATACTGAGGATATATTCTAAGGTTAAATTTTAGTAATAGTGGAAGGAATAATGAGACCTTAATGCTGACAGGTCTGTTTGAGTACTTCTGTATCCTGCTAGTTATGAGACATAAGACACATAGTGAAAATAGTTATAAGAGTAGTAACAAAACAAGGCAAACAATCTGAAAACTTGAAAAGAATGGCTGTCTCGTTTGTCTTGACTAGTTGTATGACTTATTGCTAATTAAAAAAATAAACACAGAAGTGGAGAACAAACTAATATATGCAAGGTTCTTAGGAATATATGCAGCAGGCAACCATATTTCAGTAATATGTTAGCTACTATCGTTTTTTCCATTTGCATGTGAGAAGCACTCTCTACCAAGTTTGTAAAGCAGGAAAATCATCTTAATCTTTGGTGGCAGAGTTGTTAGAGAGGAGCTCTTGAGTGTCTTCCTTCCCCTGCCCCCAGCCATCGCTAAGCGGTGCAGTTAGCAGTATAATGCAGTGCCTTCGTGCTCCAAGGACACGTACCCACTGTGAATTTCACTTCGGAATAGATAAATCTCAAAGTATGTCTTAAATATACACCTTAGCTATCCATATTGCTGCACATCAGATGTGAAAGTAAAAAATAAATGTGTGAAGCACCAGACAGAACATGAGATCTGTAAATCTGAAAACCACATCTCCAGACAATCTATTATCCTAAATCCTGGCCTGTGCATATATGCGTGCTTTATTGTAGATCCGCAGTATTTCCTGTAGGCAAGAAATCAAAGTTCTTTTCAATTTATAAATGACAGTGAGTGGGGAAGCCCGTATTTCAAATATTGCTAGTATTTTGGGCATCGGTACCTCTTTGATGTCCAAATAAGAACTGGAGAAATATCTAAAATTAACAATGAAATATGGTACTTGGAAGAAAACAGGTGAGGCCAGGCACTAAAGGTCATTTAGTTTGTGCCCCAAAACATTATTCAGTAGGGTTAAGATACAGGAAGAACAGAAACTGTCGAGGCTTAAATCCCCAAATAAGTTAATGCTGTATAAGCAACTTTGATTCAGATATGTGCATGTGTGTATATGTGCATGTGATCAAAAATATTTATGTAAAATATAAAACACAGGATCAGCAAAAGTTTTCTCCCTTGTACTTCAGGTGTAACTAGGTTTGCAGTCATGTTCGTACCTTAATTTTTTAAAATAATACATTGTTATAAAAAAAATAATGCCAGGTTGGAGAAAAAAGAGGAGTTTAAACAATTTTATATCTTAAAACCTCTAAGTGTTGTATCCTTACAACAGTATTGCCAGTGTGGCTTCCCCACTGTTTTCCAGTTTTGTTCCGAGATTATTTCTGGACAGTCAAATGCCATTTTTGTTCAATAACTTGGTTATCTTAATGAAGACCAATAGTGTAAGTATGGTGTTGCCATAGGTACCGTGGGAATGTTTTCCTCTAAGAGCCAGAACGATTGTTCTTAAACAGGTATTTTTGGCCATGTATTTGGCTACAGAAAATTCATAGTGATCATAGTCTTGATGAATAAAATACCATTTCTCTTATGGTCACACATGAAGCTTATAATTGTTTTACTTGAGACTTACTGATCTAGAGTGCAAGATTCCTTTCGTACTCTATTAGAAGCTGTCATTGTGGGTGCGTGGGGGGAACTTCACACCTAACTGTAGTTGGATTTAGGTTTAATATGATGCAGCCTTTTATTTTTTATCTGAGGTGGAAGATCTACTGAATTGATTTTCCATGATGGACGTTGTTCACACTGGTAGAATTCAGTGGTCAGGTATGTTGGAATGAAAGATGAGGATCTCACTGTTGCTGTTGGTTGATCTTCTCAATCTAAAAAGACAAAGAAAAGTCTCCCCTTCTCAAAAATAATGGAGACTTCTGGCTCCTCCTCGGGAGGCCTAATAAAACAGCGGTAATAAAAATATAACTGTTATAAAGTCATTATGTGGAAGAACTTCCGGGATATCACAAAGCACTTTGTGCATACATGCAAGAGTATATGAATGCTGAAAAGTCAGTGGAGTGATTGCATAGAGCAATGATAGTGTGTGATTGTAGTGGCAGAATATTAGGGAAGAAGAATGGGGAAAACATCTGTTTCTAGGACCAGTTCTTAGAAAAAGGATTATACTCTTCCTGTTTTTTCCAAACAGATTGTTTTGGAGAGAGAGAAAAAAGATTTGCAGTTATGTGTTAACTTCATTATTTTGGATTATTTTACAATGTAGATTTTGATTCTATTTTCATAATGGCTTATTTACAAAGTTACACCTCTGTAAGTAAAATAAGAATAAAGTCTATGTTGCATTGTAAAAATAACAAGGTGTTTTTTTTAGAAATGTCTTGCCTGGCAGATGTAATTGAACAAGTGTTTTTTCCTAGAAGCACCATAATTTCCATCATATAAGAACTTCAGTCTTTTAACGAAGCACAAAGCCTCATTCATCTGATGCTCAGCATCATATTTGCTATGTATCTTTCTGTTCTGATATTTACTTCACATATAAATATTCCAGAAGTAACTGTAACATGAAAGAAGAAATTTGGCAAGTAGTCTGAGAGGCACTGTATCTCTTATAATCTATTTTCAAGGTTTACACGAGGAATATGCTGGAGGGTGATTTTGCAGATTAAGTAATCCAACAGTCTTCTGTGAAATCCTGTGTTTGAGATTTCCCAGTTGAAACTTTGGCCTTTGACCTTGTCTATTAGATTGCATAGTGAATTTCCGGTTATAAATAGGTTGAGATAAATTCAAGTTCTCCAAAAAACCAGTAAAGTGATCTTGTTGGATTTGGAGACTAAGTTCTTGTCCTGATCTTACTTTAAGAAAACTTTTGCAAGAAATATGCTTTTGTTATCATTAAGTCAGTTTCCTTTTTGGTTGTAATTTAAATGTAGAGGCAGGATTTATAGAAATGACTGTAGGGTAGTGCTGGCCTAATTAGTCATTATTTCTGGCAAGGCATAAAAAATTGGTCTTTCTGTGCCTAAAACTAATAGTGTGCTTGTTAGTTAATCTGTATGCCTTTTGTAAAACAAATGGTTGTGCTAATAAGTGCAAAATATACACATTTAAAGTTCTTATAATTTGGCATGCTGTTGCAGGGAATCATTCAGGTTTTTTGTTGCTAGTCCAATTTATCAAGGTAGGCTCTCTTTCGTTTGCATATTTATATATATCTTTATATATACACACATGTAGTTTTAAAATATATATATATTTATAAAATATATAAAAATGATATTTTTTTAGAGAAATAATAGTAGCTGAATTGCAACTTGTAGTAGTGATTTTGGAATTGAACATGGATTTTCTACTAATTTATATTCTAGGATTAAGTGCAAAACACTGCAGTGCTTTATAAAAGTATTAATACCTATCAAAAGGTTTCACAAAGTTTTAGCATTATCCGTGCGTTGTGTTCGCTATTGGAAGACTAAGTTATGGCTCTTACAGAGTCTTTTTTTTTTTTTTTTTGCCTTATTCAGATGAATTGCCAGTTATTGGTATTTCACCCAGAAGTGACCCAGGTGACTTACGGAATTCCATCACCTTCAGCAGTACTGTGTATGTGCAGTGTCTCTACTAATCAGGCTTAAGAGGGGCATTCAGCACATTCATGACTGAAAACCTGCCTTTAAAAAAAAAAAAAAAAAAAAGAGCGTGGGCATGTGACATGAAGGCTCCTCCGTGCCTTATTCCCTTTCATTGTGAGAACACAGCCTACGCCACTCTTACACCTCCTTAACTACCCCAGGACACTGCTGGAGCCTGAAGCTCGTTCTTAGGTTCCTTTTTACAAATCTGTTTCATGATTAAACATTTAAAAGTCACAACCCCCAACATGGAACTGCATTTTCATGGTAGCTGTGACATTACTTTACTGTTCACGCTGTGAATTTCGTTCTATACTAAAATGAATATTATATTGTCCCTTAAGTTGGTTGTCAGTAGAGAATAGAGAAGCTACACTTATAGCATCTGTATGCAATCTTTGCGACAAGTAGGACCCTCTGGAAAGCTGTTACTGTTGGGGCAGAACTAATCATTCCATGTGAAATTATATAAGGAGAATTAGCTCTGACTCTACCTCATTTCCTTTCATACTGCTGTGAAAATAAGCTTAGAAACATCAACCCTTCCCTCCTTATTTCTCTGTACTAAATATTTTATTAAATATTACTTTTTATTAAGGTTTATTTGTTGTAGATGCTGTAAACAAAAACAATTCCATATATTTCGCGCTACTAATGGGATATACCTCCTTGCCCAGTTTGTTAGTTTTAGATTTCCTTCTCAGGATTAGATTCCCAGGTTTAGTTGCCATTGGCTTCTTTGTACTTTGACTTTATTTCCCCAGAGGATCATTCAGAGTACTTCATATTTAAGGTAGCATGCTTGATGTGATAGAAGATTGTCAGTCACAGACTGCCTTGGTTATTTAGAAAAAAAGAGATATCAAAAGCCTGCTTGGAGCTCTAAGGAGCAGTATAGTCACCTGCTGATTTGCCTGGCAGGGGCCTAAACTCATGCAGCCCTTAGGTTTAGAGCAGAAAACACAGAAAGGTCTCTGGAGGTCATTCAGTCTATGCTAAAGCCCTGTATTGTATTTATGAGTATATAGTACCCATCATAAAGCAAGATAAATATACATAGATGGTTTCCGACAAATAGTTTGTCTTAACAGGTCTTAAAAATGTTTGGTGACGATTTCTGTAACCTCTCCATCACCTGATCCGTTGTTTAACTATCTCTAGAGGTAACATATTTCTTCTGATACTTCTAATTTTTTTCCTAACCAGTTAAGCTTCTTAGGCTTTCTTTCTTTCTTTCTTTCTTCCCCCCCCTCCCCCACTTTGTGGATATTGCAGTAGTGGGATAGGATCATCATTTTTATAACTGTTGTTAACCTATTTTGAAGCCTGTGCTTATCTTCCTGTAGTCTTCTTACTCCCATATTAAGCAAACCCATTTCCCTTTAGTTTTTGTGACTGCTCAGGTTTTCTTCTGAGCTTCTCCCAGTTTTCTCTGTATATGTATCCAGACCTGAACATAACATGCAAGCTTAGTGTCAATGAGGAACAGAATAAATCTTACCATCTTCTGCATGTGACATTCCTGTTACTACATATTCAAATGAAATTTTTCCTTTTTGCAGCATCAGATTAGTAGCTGATATCAGTATGTGAACTGTTAAAACCCCAATTTCAGTTCTGCTGCTTAATCACTTATTCCTATGTTTTTTGATCATTTTGAATTCTAACCCTGCTTCCCAGAATGCTTGTGGCCCCTCCCAGATACTTACAAAATTTTGCAAGGGTATTGCTAGTCATCCAAGTAATAAATGAAAATATTAAGTAATCCTGCACTGAAAATAGTGGGATTCAGTTGAAAATGTTCTTTCAGTTTCACAGCAAACTTCTGTTGACTACTCTGAATACTTCTTTAAAAATCAATCCTGCTCACTTTTTCCTTATTTTCTGTAGACTGGTGTTCCTTCACAGATGTAAAATTCTTGAGGGCTTAAAAGCTCTCATTAAGAGAGAAAAGCTTAAATTGGTTGATGAAGAAAAAGCTTATCGCAGTGGTAAGAATCCTGTAGCCTGTATCTCGATGCAGATCTGGCCTTTGAAGGCAGATCCCAGAATGGTTGTGCTTGAACGGCATCTCCGGAGATTGTCTAGTCCAAGCCCCTGCTCAAAGCAGGGTCAACTAGAGCTCATGTCCAGTCATCTTGGATATCTACACAACTTCTCTGGACAACCTGTTCCAGGACAACCCTCCCAGGAAAAATGTTATTTTGTATGTTTAAATAGAATTTCCCATTGCCTCTTGGCTGTTCACTGGATACCCCTGAGAAGGCTGGCTCTGCGTTCTCTGCACTGTCCCAGCAGGTATTTATACATATTGATAACATCCCCCTGAGCCTTCTCGTCTCCAGGCTGAACACTCCCAGCTCTTGGAGCCTCTCCTCGTATGATAGATGCTCCAATCCGTTAATCATTTTTGTGGCCCTTTGCTAGACTCACTCCAGTAAGTCCATGTCTTTCTTGTGCTGGGGAGCCCAGAACTGGACAATTTAAGACAGACATCTTAATATGTGCAAGAAAGCTATAGTTGTTTAGGGAGGGAATCTTTAGTGAGGTAAAAGAGAAAAGCTTTGAGAACATTTACACTGATTCCTGCCCATCTGAGTTGGCACTGGATCAGTTCATCAGAGAAGTGTCCAAAAATCACCTGTAATTAATAGGGCAAATATAAATGTGCAGACTCCTGTTTCTAAGTGACTTGAGATGCATTCATCCACAAAAGGTCATTCTTTATGGCTGCTAGATCAACACATTGAAGAAAAAAAAAAAGAGACTTTGATCTAACACATCTAAGTATTTGAAGTAAGTGTTACTTTGTGAATCACATAGAGAGACGAGGAGGGGAAAAAGGGTATCTCTACTTCAAAACCTTTTTGTCTTAGTATTTGGAACATAATCTGCAGGCATTTTTCTTTTATGTTACTGTTTTAGTACACCTGATGTGATCAGAAACAGTTTATCTTATCCTCTGCCTTTAAGTTTCCAAAAACTAAGGAACGAAGAGATGCTGCTTGAAAGAGTCAGAAAGTAGCAAAGTCGGTGGCTTATAGTTAAGGCAGATGTGGTTGCAACATCTGTGTCTAGAAAAGTTGCAGTCTGATCAGCATTCTGTCTTTAGGCTTTCTGGGATTCCAGAAGAAATGGTACAGATAAGATGTGTCCTTTGAAGTTTTAAAATGCTTCTGCCCAGATTATAAAGCTCTTCCTTATTAGGCCCACAGGAAGTACATCTCCTGCAGTGAAGCCAAATTGATATCATTATTAAATATTTGTTTTCAGACTCTCCAGTGGCGGCTCTTCTCTGTGGAGGCATATTTGGGGAGAAGAGCCTCCATGATTGCCTCTGTGTATTGACTAGCTCTGGATGTAGCCTCGACACTTAACTAGGCATAGTAACTCCTGACTTGGAAGCTGTGATGGGATCCAAAGCACAGTTTTGGGGGATTTTTTCACCCTTTTCCTTAAATTGAACTCTCCTTTCAGTGCTGAATACTTGGAACTTCTAACTGTATTTTTATTAGAGCACAATCTAGAATAATAGACATTAAAAAACAAAGTCTTGAAGTCAGACAAAAGCTTTTTAAATGAATCTCCCCTTTGCCAACTGTACTGTTGCAAAATGGGTCCTTCCCCTTGGGTTTATTCTTAGTTCAGCAAATCTATGGACTTCTGGGTTGCAAAATTCTACGCAGTTCTCCCTGGGTTTTTAAGACAGTTCAGCCCCTTTCCATCATCTCTGAGCGGTAGCTGTAAGTCTGATCCCAGGAGTCCACTCTTTGGCTTTTGCTGTGGGTCCCTGCTCGCTGTGCCTCTCCTCTGCCGTCGCATCCTGCCCTTGGAGGCTGTGCCAGGTGAGATGTGCTTGCTTCTCTCTCCACTTCCAGGAAAGTTCCTCTGACCTGCTGTGCAGCGGCTGGGAAAAGGCAAGCAGGTGGCCTTCCTCTCCGCTCCAGCTATGGCCTTTCTGAAAGAACTTCAGTAAGCAGTAAACGGCAGACACAACAGGTATGCTAAGTCAGCGTCCAACTGCAAATGTGTACCTCCGAAATGGAAAGGCGTACTATAGTAAGTTTAGGGATATGCTGTGCAGAAGAAACATCCTGTAAGTAAAATAATAAAATAGCAACTGGATGACATGAAGGTAACTTCAAAATGAGAAAAGCAGGTGGTTTGTATTATTTCCTTCATGCTTGGTTTTATGTTGACATTATCACAATGAAATATGTCAAATGAGTATGCTTTTTCTCCCAAAGTAATGTTTAAAATATGATTACTTGGATATTTATGTTGTTTCATATTTAAAAATATTTGAAGAGTTAGCATTCTGTATCGGTAGGCTGTTCCCTAAATTGTTTATAGATTTGTTTTGGAAGCTAAGTAGTATCTTTCACTGCAGACTATCCTGAAAGAAGTTCTAAAGCATTTTGACTTTTTAGTATTACATTTAAAAATGTGAACTTTGAAAATGTAGTTACTGAATTCTATTCAAGATGCAAACTCTATTCTGGTTTCTAGCTTTAATTATGTAAGTTTGAAATTCTCAGTTTCATTTAAAGGCAGGGCTTTTTATTTGTATGTAGCTGTTAAAAGAAATTACCAGTAAAAGGAAACATTCTACTAATAAACGAGGGATGCCTAGAACTGGCTGTACTAACTGAGAAAATTTAATTCATCCATCATCGGGGTGATGTTTCTTAGCAACCCAAAGTATTCTCACCCAGGGTGCTTTCCCGAACTTCCACATTTTTTTTCAAATACAGCCTTGCTAGTAGTATTTCGTATGATCTGAAGTTCGTCCGTCTGTCCTGAAGCTCCCGATACTTTTCCATTCCCTCCAATGATCAAATGATCTGGTGTACATTTTTTCAGCTTAATAACACACAAGTTGACTAGAGAATCATTTCTCATGTCAGATTTTCCAAAGGGTTCTGGGAAATTATTTGTTGCTCTGTATAGCAAAGCTAAAAGTTATTGAAAATGTGTTATAGTTTCATAATAAAATGAGTACAAAAAATATTGGCTTGGGAGCTATCTAAATGCTTTCTGATAGCCATAGCTTCAAGGGGGATACTTGGATCAGTTGTAATAAAAGGATGTCTTTGATATCTTTTGGTGAATTGACTAGTATTCTGTTTAGATCATAACTTACAAAAGTACTGGCTTAATAAACAATGTTGCATTATCAAACCGTTTGGGTGTAAGACTTGCCTTAATATATGGCCAGGATTTTTGGTGTTTATTCTTTTAACATGTTGTCTACAAAATCAGGATAAGCTGTTGATTCATTAAGACTCTACCTTTATTTCCTGCTTTCCATTTTCTTAACGTGTGAAAGTGGTTTGGCTGGCATACTTAGAGCACAGAGAAATAGTTGCTGGGGTGATTTGGCTTGCTTAAGGAACCCCTTCAGGTATATAACAAAGTGTCGTTCAATACTGAGAGCAAACATCTTGAAAATGCACTGTGCTGTTTTGTTCTGGGAAATAATAAATCTTTGAATTTTTGGTAAACTGCTCTGAAAACTTCTGTAATTCTGTTACATGCTATAGTGACTAAGCCTCTGTATAGATCTTGCTTTGAGAAGGAAAGTTTTAGTGGTTATAGGATGAAAACCTCTCTATCAGCAGTGTGTAGTAATAAGTGTTTGTAAAATTTTGTGATGAGTTAATTATTACTCAGCTTATTGTACAAATTAGATGTACAGAAACAATTATAGATAGTGGCAAAACAAATCTACAGAAATGTTGTTTTTATTCCTCTACATAGGTCAAAAAAAATTCCTGTGTTGCAGCTAATATGTCATCTTTGCTGTGATGTTAACCTTTTATTTTACTGAGTTTTCATGTACAGATGTAAAGTCTCTGCACATACAGATATATATAAAAAGTGAATTGGAAGAATTAGTGGGGTATTGTTATAAAAAGGCTTTGTCAGCTGTGTTTTAGACTGTGTTTTTAATGCATGAGCAATATTTATTTAGGGTGTCCTGAGAGTTGTCAGCAAAGTCCATGGTCACTTTATAGTTTAGTTAGATACTTTTCTGTGAGGATAATCTTGCAAGTGGACTTTCTAGAAGTCCTGTGTGATTTCAAGCCTAATGAGTCTGGGTTTCTGGTTGTTTCTAATTCTGGGATTTTTAATCATACATCCAAACTTAGACACCTTGTTTGGAGTTTTCTTTAATATTCAAGGTGTTGGTGTGTAGATGTTTTCTACCGTGGTATTAGTGTCCAGGATCTTGCAAGATATCCAGGTGTTTCCTGCACTCTTCTGGAGAATCACCGAAGTTGAAAGCTCGCTTTGTTTATCCCATAGGAAACAATATGTGAAGAAAGATATAAAAGCTTAGCAAAGGAGTTTCCTAGCAATAGGGACTTTAGTCTTAAAGTATCAAATGTCAGATCTTCAAAAACAAAACCTGTCACTTATGTCTGATGTTGCCTTACCTGGAAGTTTGAGCCTTGTCAGCTTGCAGAAAGGTCAAGGCTCCTCCATCTGTTTTCTTGCTGCTGCGAGTCTTTGTGGCATGTGATGAGAGACCATCTGCCCTGGGATACCAGTCTGGACTTCGTCTGGGAAGCTCCAGAATCGGCACTGGTTTCTCCTTACCCCTGCAGGCTCTTTGTAGAAAATCCATTGTTCGTAGGAGGAAACCGAGTTTGCGGTCGTAATGGCTCTGAGATAGTTGCACAGTGCAATGTCATACGCGTTTTCTGAAGGCCAGTGTTTACACTACAGTAAAATAATAGTTATGTTCACATTGCAGACCTATGTAGACCTGTATTTGCATTTCTGCATAAAATATTTTGCTGTGTACTGCTGTGTGTATAAAGACTGACTTTCAGGTTTGTAATATATTTTTCAGAAAATGTATTTAGAAGATTTTGAATAGTAAAAGCCACTCATAGTTGGAACTTTAGCTGTAAAACCAATGTCTAAATATACAGAACTTATAGGGAAGAAAGTCTGCAACAGGCAAATATGCAATACCTCTGAAAAAAACAAAACAAAAAACCTCCAGAAGTTTGTCTAAAGCTCCCATTTCTAACCCATTGGAGACACAGGACCTTAAAGCCAATTAAGACACCACTGGCAATATCCCATCTCGGGTATCAGATCAGTTTAATTTTTGCGAAGGCTTTGTTTGGGGTAGAGAAATGAAGAATTCTGTAGGATTCATAAGAAAAATGTGGTTGTCTGCTGTGAAATATTGGGAACAGTCCTGATGGAGATGAATTGGTCTAGGACTGAAAAAGAGAGTGAGGGCTACTAATTGTTTCCCCTTCCTTGTGCATGTGTTTTACAGTGCTGACCACAATTTCGCCCCTTTTATGTCCCTTGTTTTGAGTAAGAGGAACAGTACGTAGCAGAAAGGTTGTTTAGGATAGGTGGATAATAGAAGAAATGACCTCAAAATTCTGTGCTAAGATGAAATTCCTTGCAAGTTTTACTAAAATGTTACTTTTAAACCTCACCAGCCTCCTTTCCCCGTCAACCCCAATCCAACCCAAATAATCACTGCAGTCGCAGTCCCTTTGTTCTTACCCCTGTTCCCGTCTTTTTTCAGCTGGGGCTTTTGTCTGTATGGTTTCCTACGGTTAGGTGTAAAAATCTAAAGAACTCATTTTAAAAAAGCAAACAAACAAACAAAAAAAACCACCAAAACTTTTCAACGGTAGTAAAAGGTCTGGAGTAAGCCTAAGGAATGGGTAGGGGGAACTTGTAATGAGGAACATGCAGTAGTGTCGGAACAGATGTAAATTTTCAAAACTTACTTTTCAGCTTCATGCATCCATGATTCAAATCAAGAACATTCACTTTTTGGCTTGCAGCACAATACAAATTGTGCTTCACTAAATTTTTGTTAAAGCATTGAACATATTATTTGAATTTCAGGAAAGACAATTTGAAAAGTTACTATATTTACGATTTAGTCTTGAAGTTATAGCTAGTGTTTTTTGCTGTTGTTACATCTTTTAATGTTCATGTGCAAATGATGATGTGATCAGAGTTGTCACTGGGAACATTTAGTTTTTCATACCAAATATTTTTGGGCAGTTCTTATTTGGAAGAACATATGATGGAATATAAAAGAGCCAATCTGAGAGATTACCACTGATGTTAAAAGGCCACAAATTACAATTGTTTGAATGCTATTCCTGCAGTTAGTCTTTGCAAAAATGGAAAAGGTGGTTAAAATAGTTCTGTGCTGAGAAGCTGGCTCTGGGATGCTCATCATTCACCACAGGTGCACCTTTTCAGAGATTAGATTACATGAACTAGATAATTTTACTCAAATTAGGACCGGGACACATTCGTGAATGAGAAGTCATATGTTTTCCTATAATACAGTCTTCCTGCTATGTGCTGTGTTTGCAATGTAACTCTTATCCATTTACTTTCATGCAAACTAATATGTGTCTCTATTCAGTCTGTCTTTCTAGTACACAGAGCTAATACACTTTCTTGTGTTGTCAATAAAAATAATAAAGAAAATTTCTAAATTATTGAGCTTTATTTCCCCCCAAGGAGTAGTACATTAATGCATTACAGGATATCAGTTCTTTAATTGCTGTATTATTTTTAAGTCTCCATTTTGCATGTGTATTTTTTCTCTGGCCCTGACTCATGAGAACATCTAATGAGATTGGTTTCAGAGCAGTAAAGCATACTCCTTCAAACAGGTCATTCTGCTGAACAGGTTAAAGAGAATTAATGGATGTGAGAAAGATTGAATCTCAAATGTTAATAAAGTTGTTTGAAAACGCAGTAGTGTACTGTGTTATTGAGAAGAAGGTCTCTACTTCTGATTAGGTCTTTCCTTTTTGCTTCCTTGATTTGGAATGAAAGCCTGCCCAGCATAAATGTTTTATGGTGTTTGAGGCCTTAACTTGTAGTCCTTGAGATCAGAAGTATAATTGGGTCCTTAAATTCCATCGTTCAGGAGATGTGGAGAGAGAACGCCCTTTACAACTTACAAGATTTTAATACAGAATTTAAAATAGTAGCATTCATATGCTATGGTTATCTAGTGATAACATTGCTTTCCAGTAAAGAGAGAAGAATCCTTTTAAAATGTCTGACTTTTTTTTTTTTTTTGCCAACCTATACTTTTTTGTGTGATAGGCTGCTTTCACTTAACAGATATCGCACTTAACTGAGCCAGTGTCAGTCTTTACCCTCCGTGCTGTAGCAATCTCTCTCTCTTTTTCCAGATTTGCCATACGTTTAAGATCAGAGGGTCGACCACCCCCCTGCCCTAATACTGCTTTTCCACATACCCTTTTATGAACTTGATTTAGTTTTTCATAACTTCTGTTTGCACTAGTTAATGATCTTTAGCCAGTGAAGTCAAGTTTTGATTCAGGGACATCTTGGTGCTAACAAACAGGAAGATACTTATTTCCATGTTAGCGTGGTCTCCAGGTTTTGGAAGCACGTATTTGCATGACTTCCCCCCCTCCCCGTGCTCTTTGTTAATACTGTCATGCTTGTCCCTCTCCCCCTTTGCCTACCAAACCTTTTCCCCTATAAATTTCTCATATTCTCCCTTATTTTGAAAGCTGGCCAGGTAAAAACTGTCCTTTTCAGAGGAAGCAGTTTTGTTCTTAGCACAGTTTGAAAATGTGAGAACATAACATTGAGCTGTTTGCCATGGATTTTACTTAAATGGGTTTTCATTAAAGGAAAACTGATTGTCTTGAGATCATTGAGGAAATTAAGTAAAAATCCTGTCCTTCGGTAAATTTCAGAAGCTTTTTGTCCTATTTTTTTTAAATCTGTTTTATTCTGAGAGGCTTATGTTAGAAGAAGGAATTTACTGTGGACCAAGCCTGCCTTGACAACGTTTGCCAGTGTAATGTCAGGTAGGCCCGTGACTTGAATGGCGTTCTTATTCGAGAAAATTGCAGTCAACTTCTCTTCTTCCCCCCCGCCCCCATTGCATTTTTTTGCATTTGTCAGTGTTGTTACTTTGTAATGAGGACTGGTATAACTAAGAATTTTTTTTTATCTGGGTCAGGTCCATCTGAAATAGGAGTGTTGTGGTAAGCTATTGCCTAGTTGCGCAGACTGAACCCTAGAAACCCTAGACCTTTTTATAGCATTGCATGGAAACTTCATAGGCTCAGAAGGTGCAATATGGGTTTTCAGTCTAGATTTTTTATTCTAGAAGAGAATTAACAGTCTTGAGGAGAAGACTGCCTTTCTCCGTGGGACGACCAGCAAAACTGTGGCTTGTGGTAAAAATAAGTGACGTACCGGTGAGAGAGCTGGCGTTCTGTACCTGCGTTTCCCCAGCCGTGCTGTGTGGGTTCGTGTTTTTGCATTCAAGGCAGGCTGCAGTTTGTCTCGGGAGCACGATACTTTGAGAACAGGAACAACGGCTGAGCATTGGCTGACTTCCTTCTAATTCAATAAGCAAACCTTATGCTATAGATTAGTTTCAGAAATAAACTATTGCTATATGACAAAGTATAAAACATTTCTAAATGGCTGCAATGGAATCAGTTGTACAAACAAAAAGCAAGAATGTGAGTAGTTCTGTGCTCAGTGTTAATGACCTGTATTTTATATGTAGGGTTGACCTTTGCAGCACCTTTTCTTCTGAAGTAAAGGATAGGCTGATCTGTGTCTCCCACAGCTGCAAGGGCACGGGGAAATTTTGTTGGTCTTATTTTTTCCAGCGGTGTTATCACAGGGAACGATAGGGCCAGTTGCTGAGATTGTGATGGACTGTGCAGCACCAGGCATCATTAATTATGTGCAAAGACTGTTCCTGTTTAAGCCAAAAAATATGAAATGCTTAAATTTAGACTGAAACCTGAAAACTCAGGAAAAATGGGTTCTTTCCCATTGACTTAAAATGGGTACAGGAGATCTTCATAAGATACTTCATGTAAGTCTAAGCGAATGGACATTAGATTATACATTCATCATTATGATTATCACTTGAACTGCTTAGCCTCTGTACCTGCTAAGCAGTTGTCTGCATTGTATTTAATTCCAAGGACAGTATTAGAACATTATATTCCACATCTGTATTACATTTAATCTAGTGGGCTAAAGTGACTCTACTGTAGAAAGTGCAAACATTGGGAAGAGGCTGAAAATATTTTGTTTCTTTGTGGACCAGCTGTTTTTCACCTAATGTAGTTCCTGAACGGATCAAAAGATCTGCGAATCCATATATGTGGAGAGAGTATATGGATTGTGAGATTATATATATACCTAACCTGCTCTTGCAAGAAGGGACTGTTGAACTTTCATGTTCACAAGTGAAGTACCCTGTATGAAAGATTGATTTTTGGGAGTGGCAAGATAGTCAAGAATGTCATGTATAATATCACCAGTAATTTATACATAAGTAGGTCTAGTTCTGGGAAAGTGTGGAATTCCTGTTTTTCTTTGCATATGTGTTTTAAATGAGACAAGTAACTAGTTTTGTGATCTGCTCCTGCTCAGTTGTCCGTTTTATCCTTATTCGAATATATTTTTATTGATCTTGAAGAGAATGCCCAGTATGTGTGTGTATAAAATGAACTAGCCACCCAGTAGCCCGTGGCAGTGCATGCGGGGGTGGCTTTGGCAGTGTCAGAGCGCGTTACAGATGCGCTCGCTGGGCTTCCCTCTCGCGACTGTAGGAGCTGCATCGGCCCCGGGGCTGTCTGAGCCCCGCTCTCGGTGCCGAGCGCCCAGGCGGTGTTTGCCTGTGGTGCGTACTGCCCAGGAGCGGGCTGGTTTCATGGTGTAGCCTGGAATAATTGCCATAACCGACTGGCTGTTGGTGCATCTTATACAGCCGTTTCTGTTGCTGGTTGCCTTTCTCGGCTTTGCCCTGTTATGGGCTCTGGATCTGTGCTCGATTTAAAATCCATAAAAATCTCTATCAGGGCTTCTGCTGTTATTTTTTTGGAACAAGGGTGTAGGAAATCAGATCCTAAACATGACTTTTTTTTTTTTTTTTGAGGGGGAAAAAAAATCACATTTTTTCATGGTTAGTGGGAACTGTAAATGAGAATTTCAAAGATAAACACACAGGGACATCCTCCGTAGGTTGTCCACAGTGTATTTGGTCAGGAAAAGAAACAGTTTAAGGAATGTGACATGCAGTTCTTGATGCAGAAAAAAGCTTTTGCATGCATAATACACTGGAAAATATTTGCTCAAGAGCTTATCTTCCATGTGCAAAATTTGCCCCTGTAGTATTATCAAGCTCAATATCCATGTAGGTTGTCTGCTACGTACTGCATGTGATGCCTGAGGTCAGCTCTGACTTGTAAATGCTATTTTATGAAATATATTCACTGGTCCTGTTAAAAAGGACCTGTCCATGTAAGTTGCTTGTTTAGAAACCTGTTTACTTCTGCTCTTCCTGGGCTTGTCTTCAATTCCTAATTAAAAAAAAAAAATTGTCTTGCTTAACAAGTAAAGTTTTTGGAAATAATCTTTATGCATAGTATACTTATTGACTGGTTCTCTCCTGAGAGAAAAGGTACCTTTTTTAAGGTAATAAATATTTTCAATTCTGGATGTTTAAGCAGATTTTTCAGTCCTTTACTAAATCTTTGTGTGAAACAGTGTATAGTCAAATTGTGAGAATAATGATTATGTTGTATTGTTATGGAGAAGTATTAGAGTGAGTCTGTGATTCAAGGAGGGATTATCGAAATGAGTGGACATCGTATACGCCCAGCTTCCGAATCCAAGTTGGCAAGTTCGCGTCTCCCTGCGGTTCTTCGAACGTGCTGGCCTGAAGCTTAGCTAGCTGAAAGGTCTTTGCGCTTTGTCTTGTGTTGGCATGTCCACTGAGAACCGGCCTTCTTCTGTGTTCCTGCTCCGTAGCTTTTTCATTAGTCCTTCAGTAGTACTGGATGGCTTAATGGGTCAGAATAAAAACAATGCACTTTTAGAAATTCTTCTGGCTTGTTACACTTGCTTTCTGTGTTTCACTTAAACGGTAATCAATTAACTAATTTTGATCCTAGTCGCTTCTCAGGTTAGATCCCAATGACATGTGGATAGATAATCTACTTTGTAAATTAGGTGTGAAATGGTTGCAGAAGCACACAAGCTGGTTGTGTGCAGAGCCAATTTAGGCTTGGCCTGGCTTTATTAGCTTGTGTGCACTACCTTGTGAACGCAGGGAAGCAGTCGAGGTCTAGCAGGGCTCGTGCCGAGCTGGAGCTGGTAGCTGTGCTGGATCTAAGCTGATCCCGTGGAACAATGCTCAGGTGTCTGAGAGTTACCTGTGCGTCCTTTGTATTTGTATTACCTGAGTTTTTCTATTGTCTAGATTATTCTGTTCCTGCTAATTTTAGGTAATGAGGAGGCGACTTTGTCTCTCTTAGCTGTTGTAGCAAAGCTTTGAAATGTTTGAGGAATTTTTGAATTGCAAACCATTTAGATTGTAGAGACTTTTTTATTTTTGTTTTTTTAAACATCAGAATCATTAATGTATTATGTCTGTGGTATAAGCCTCACTTGATTAATATTACTATTGCAGCTTTTGTAAGTGGAAGAGTCTTTAGCTCCATGGTTTCCCAAAGTATGGTTTGTGAAACCGTGGGAATTGGTCTGTAGGTGAGACTGATGCTGGAAGGAGTATTGCTAGGAGGTGCGCACCCAGGTAGCGGCAGATCCCTAGGGCTTGTGGCCACCACGCGACCTGGCATATCGGATTCATTGCACAGCGGCTGTCTGTTCGTCCAGGTAAAGGACAGGAAAAGCAGGTTGTCCAGGAAGCCACTTCGCATCTTCAGGATTTCTTTAATCCATTTAACTCTTAGGGGCTCCTACTTTCAAATTTATCTATAAAACTCAGTTATGATAGTGATTGGAATTTTGATGCCTTAATAATGGTGTGTCAGGGATTATTTTTTAAATATTGCTTGGCTATCCTGGAATGAAGGTTTTCCTATACTTGAACTTCAAAAAATGTGAGTTGGTAATAGTGAGCCATAGGTTATCACATGCTACAATTTTTCTTATAAATAGGGGCAGGGAGTATTGCACCCAGACTTGTTACAGGCTACCTTTAAGGATTCTGAATAAAAGTTAAAGAATAGTGTTTATGATGTTACATGGATAATGAAGAAAACTGTTAACTACAATTTCTTGTCTATCGTATTTCAGAATTAGGTTTATTATAGGTGTATTGCAGTAGGCGATGTTGCAACTCGGAGTGGTTGGTCTCTCAAAGTGAACATTACTGAACATGTTGAATGTGATCTGTGAGGGAACCTAGTGAGCTGGAGATAATTCGTTGTTCAGCCACAGAATCCACTTACCTGGTGTGTAGGCAATGGGGAGAAGAAGGTAAGTCATCAAAAGTGAAGGCTATTTTATTAAAGAATTCCATAATTTGCAACTCCTGAAAACTGAATCTTGGCAAGTAATAGATGCCAAGGATGGAGAAACAGGGGCTGTATAACCTCAACTTTGCTAACGCATTTCCCAGAAGTTCTTCTGCCCACACTGAATTTTCATTTAAATGCATCTTAGCCATAGAATTCATTTATTCAGTAAACTCCATGTTTTGCACAAATTGTGAGTTTTACAGGGTTTCTAATACCCTCTTTGAGGGTGGGGTTACTTTTTTTGTTTTTTGTTTTTAAATTCTATCAGCATTTAACATAATGGTGATCCTATCATGCTTTTGGCCGTGAATCAGCAAAGCGTTTGTGAGCGTGCTTGAGCTGAAGCGTGGAGTTGTCTCACTATGCAAATGCTGAAGTCAGTGAGACTATTAATTAAAATTAAGTACGTGCATAAGTGATTTTTTCTAAAAACAGGTTGCCTTTTAACAGTTTTGTGCCATGTTTTGGGGGTTTTATTTTTTCAAACTTTGAAAATAGGTATATAATTATCTCTGAATCGTATGATGATAAAACTCAGCACCAGTACCAAAGTGTGGAGTGTTTATAGAATATAGTGCAAACTTTGTAGCTTATAAAATGTCACCTAAGGTTTTTTGTTTGTTTTAATGGAGAATTAAACTCTCATAATTTTAGTATGGCATCAGCTTCATGTAAAGTTACTGCTTTAAGCACTTCCTCTGTAGTAGAAACATATGAAATATATTTATAAGAAACAGTCAGTTCATCATCTTGTTTACTGAATGCAGGATTAGAACTCTATTTTTACTTCCATTGAATAAAAGCTTACATCACTTAAAGTCAGTAGTTCTCAGTGTGAGACTTCTTAGCCAGTTGTAGTGTGTCATTTATGGTTGCTGTCTGTACTCAGAGGCGTTCCAAGGGAGTGCTGAGCTGTGTGTTTTTCCTCTCCGTATTAGACAACTTACTGTACATAGTACTTTACAAAATTACCTGGTTTACTAATTCTCACAGCACCTGTGTGAAATAGTGCGCTTCCCTCTCCTAAGCCTGGATCTCTACCGAACTCAATTTGTGATGCCAGCCTGTAAAATATATATATATATATATATATATATATATATATATATTCTTCTTTTTACAAACTCCGGTATTTTCCAACTCCCTAAAACGTTGAGGGGAGAAAATCATCAGAAACACAAAAAAGAAGAATGTGTAGCAAGCTTTGTTGTACTGTCCAAGTTTTTATTGCACCACTATTCTCGAAGACGGCTATGCTGATTTTTAAGCTCTTTAACACAGACCCGTCTTTCTACAGGTATATAAAGCACTGGCCATATTCTTATGCAGGAAAAGGTAATAAGAGATCCTAATTCAGGTGATGCAGGCTGGAAAGAAGTATCATTTACCTGAGGTCATACAGGTATTTGAAGTAAGAGCCCGAATTGGAACGCAAGTGTTTTCTAATCAGATGATGAGACTTCGTGGTGCTTCAGTGCGACACATGTCAATATCCTCAAGCTGTTGTTCTTTATTGCTGCAATTTTTAATACTTACTGTTTTTTAATAAATAATTAGTTGAAACTGAGAATCCAAGTTATATCTGAATACAGTTCAGACTTGCTGAAAATTGCATGGTTATTCCTGAAAATTGGGCTCAGAAGATTCCTGTGTTTAAGTCCTTAATTAATATTGTTGAGGGAGGAGAAATGTTTACCTATATTTGTTTAGTGTCAGCGCTAAAACTTTCTGTAAAACATTATCAAATGAACACAAAGTAATATTTACGTTATGTTTGAGGAAAAATACCAGTGTTGCCATCTTTACTATGAATAACATGTCAGTTGCTTTTTATTGCTTTTTAAATTTGATTTCATTGTGGTGTAGTGAGCTTTTCAGTAAACATAGTGGTTTCATTTATATAACACTAGAATTATTGTTAATGCACAGTTTCATACGGCGAATTACGTATGTAATATTGTGTCCAGTGGGATCCTGTATCACAAAATTTGCATAGTTATAGTTCTAGTGACATCGTATCTCATACAAAGAACCTAGGGACCTGATACAATATCAGTAAAACTGTCTCATAGGTATGATTCAAACAGTTTTATTAGCAACATATGGGGTATGAAGGAGCCACAGAGGGTAGTTTGAGTGTAAGGGTGCTGGCCTATCTTTTTCAGCATGTAATTATATCAGTCCTCTTCTATGGCATTATTTGTTGCTGCTCTGGGATTGCTGAAAAATAACTACTAATATGGTGACACAAAGGATCAGAATAAATTATAATTGTTGACTTTACAAGAAATTCATTGGCAAAAAGGCTTACTTTTCTAAGCTCCGTTGTCATTTCTGTTTCGACTTTGTAGCTAAGCCACATATACAAAATAATACCTTTTTGAAAGTCTTAGGTTTTTGTGGCAATCCCACTGTGTCCTAACAGATACTTTTTGTGATCTGAAAGATACAAGGCAAGAAGTGAACTTCTTTTTGGCAACAGCTTAGTTTTTAATCTTAAACCAGGAGCGTGCTTTTTGTTTAATTGATAGTAGGGTATTGAATCTTATTACCCAAATGGAACGCATTATAATTAATCATCTTCAAATAAAGGGTTCATCATTTAAATGCTTTTTGACACTAAAACCTAGCAAAAATATAACTGGGGGATCGTAGTACTGCTCCTTTTGGTTGTAATTTTAAAAATCATATCCATGCTGTTGTAAAAAAAAAAAAAAAAAAGAAAGAAAAAGATAAAAGTTTGTAGAGGTTTACTATTTCTGCATTTTGCTAACTGGCTACTGAAGAACCATAGTGTATACACAGCTATTAGAGAAGAGAAGTATTTGTCTGCTTCCCTGATAACTTTTAAAAATGCTTACATATTTAAAAACAATGGGCTGAGCTATGTCTCTTTGCAGAACAACCTGCATACTGATTAGGACAACTGCATAGACTTTATTCAGGGAATTACTTCTGCGTTCTTTTGTTATGGCATTTAGATTCACTACAGAAAAACTAAGATCTGGGCCACAGAAATGGTGAAGATTAGCAGGAGATCTGTGAAGACAGAAGGTCGTCCAGGCAGATGTGATTCTCGGCAGAGCTGGGACCTCAGCGCTGCTTCACTGATGTGGCTTCTGCAGATTTTCTGGAATCAGTTCCTGCTTTTAAGTGTTTCCTTTCAAGATGTCTCCTAATTTTGCCTGTGTCTCAGGCTTCTGCTGCATTACTCTTCCTCTAGCTTTTGTGAAAGCACCTCCCCCCCCAGTCCACTTCCATCCTTTGCTTTAGTGTAGATCCTCTGATCTCTAGATACACCAGAGTTGTAGAAATTTGATCTGGAATGCATCCTGAGAGTTGTTCATCTCGTGTTTTTAGGCAGGATGAAACTTTCTTGAACCATCCCTGACTTAGTGTTTAAAAACAACTAATTAGATTTTACAAACTTCCAAGGGAATGTGATTCTGTATTTAACAATGTAATTGTTAAACAATTTCTTTCTTAGGGCTTGAGCTGTCAATCAGAGATGACACTTCATTGGAAGATGTGTTAAAAATTCTCGTATTTGCTTGCACTACCTTCCAGAGCGCAGTGTTACCTGTTGGCATTTTAAGGGTACACTCAGCAAGCCATTAATGAAAATACTGAATCATAGTGGACTGAGGACAGATTCCTGCCCACTTCAAATGTTCTGCCAGTCACAGAGTGAACTAGTGGCACTTTCTCCTACGGTGCAGTTTTTTTGTCCTGTGATGTTCATGCTTTATAGTGGCATAACCTAGATTGTATTTCCGCCTTCTGCTTTTTAAGAATGTTGTGTGGGATAGTGTCAAAAGCCTGGCTAAAGTCAAGATGCATAACTCCTACCTTTTCCTCTTAGCCATTGTCAGAGGAGGAAATCGGATTAATTCGATGTGATTTCCCACCCTTGAGTGGCGTCTCCTCATCTAGGTTTGTACAAATTGATTGCTTAAATATTTCTTCAGGTAACCTACTAGTATGGAAGTAAGGATGACTTGTCTGTAACTCCCTTGTTTCTCCTTTCTCTTCTCTTTTAGGATAGGTTTTGTGCTAGCACTTGGTGTCCTTGGGAGTTTTCCTGTCTTCCGTGGGCTTTTGAAGACAATTGCAGGTGATTCAGGAACTATTTCAAATATTTCCTTTACTGTACAGTGATAAAATACCTCAGACTTTGCCAGCTTGTATATATGTTTTTATAAATATTCTCTAATCTTTTTTCTCCCCTGTCCCTTTGAAAGCTTGGAAGCTCTCTGACAAGTGTGTTGGTGTTGAGAATCTTATAATTAAGTTCTTTTGTGAAGACTGAAGTAAAACACTAAACACTCTCATTTTGAAAGATAAGTAGAAATACATCATCTAACTTACAATCAAAAAATTAAGAGATATCAACTTCCAGGCATATAAACATCATAATCTTCTGATCTTTTTATCTAACGCATCTAGTCCTGTGACTCCAAGGCAACCGTCTGCGGGGTGAAATGGTCATTTTCAGTGTGTTTCATAAAAACGGTCAGTGCTGTTAGACATAATTAAGCATAAATTTGTGCTGTTTTAATGTAGTTATATTTTAAATGTTTTGCTTTTTACACACTTCATTCTGTTTTCTCCTCTTCCATCTCATTTTGTGTTTGGAATAGAAAGTTCATATCCACTTTGCTAAAGATGGTAAAGGAGTGATTTTTGAAATTAAATATTAAATAAAAAGATTAAAATAAACAGATCTGGACATCATATCATAGGATCTTTAGAGAACTGTCTCAGGAGCCTCTAGAACCACTCATGTTAATTGTTGTATGTGTTGTAAACTGTGCATATTTCAAAGTACTGGAAGACTTCCAAAAAGTTTCCATATTTAAGAGGCAAAAAGGATGTCATGGTGGATTTAGCCCTAGATAAAATAGTAAAGGTTAACTTGGACTTGTGTCAGCGAATGCTTAAAAGCTTAAAAGTGTGTGTGTGTGTTTATACATGTCAAATATAAAAAAAAATATATAGAAATGTATAATTAACGCTGGTCATTATGGTATCATGATAGGAAGGCTTTGTGAGACAAGGCTGTATCTTTTTTTAATAGGATTGTATGTCTGGCCTATGTTGCTGTATTAAACTGTTCTGTGTGTGTGCGTGTGCACATATGCGTGTGTTTTTTTCCCCTAACTCATTTCAACAGTATTTTGATGCAAAAACTTGGATTATATGGAATTGAGACAATATTAAAAATGCTCTTTTAATGGGATGAGAAAGAGTAAAGCTAGCGGGTGTCCCATGTATTCATGGCCCTGTAACAATTGATGGTTTTGATGATGATTTAACTTTTTGCTACTATATTTTTCGAATCATGCAAAGAATAGTGGAGAAATGTGTAATGAAAGCACTGTACAGTTAGACACGTAGTTCGGTGGTCGAATCATAGTAAAACTGTAGCTGTGTTAGACTAGATGATCTCCAGAGGAGCCTTCCAATCTCAACTGTCCTGTGATTCAAGGGAGGACTTGGAGGGGATTATCTGTGATGATTATAATTCCATGGCAAAAGTGCTAGTGCAGTCCTTGCATATACAAAAGAGACGATGAAGTAGACAGATACATAAGATCTAGACTTCAACTTCTGCAGCACTGTAAGACCACCATTAATAGATTGTCTTGAATTCTGGTTTGGCTGGTATATTTTCCAGACGTGCTTAGGATGCTAACAGTGGCCACCTACTACTGAGTGGGCGTTTAACTGCAGGCCAGGTTAGTAGTGACTCGGTGGACAGGAGGCAAAGCTCACCAGCCTCTTCACCTGTTAGGTTCATTTACTTAATAGCAGATCAAATCTTACCTACCCTTGATGAACAGTGGGCATAGGTGATTCTGTGGACTCTCGTCTTTTGCCTTTAGTGCAAGCATAGTCTTTTTCGTAGACATTTCAGGACTAAGGAAAGTACTTGGGTTAAATATTTGGGTTGGGTAGTACTGGGTGTAGTGTTTGGGTGAAACTTCATAGCCTAAAACAGTTAGGAAGTTAGACCAGATGATTTCAAATATACATATTAAGTATTTATATATATATATATATATTTTAAAAATATATACTTTTTGCCTTAAATTCTATGCAGATTTAAAAGAATTCTATTAGAATTTGGAAAACTTCACTTTATTACCTGTCTGCTGAATTGGAGTGTGTGGAACACCCAGGGGAGATGTGTTGCTCGCCATCAAGATCCGGAGACAAGAGTCCAGAACTGCTTTATGAGGACATGCAAAGCAGCACAGCCTCGTATTTTACTGCTCCCAATTTAGGATGCAGGTTATGATACTTTTGTAAAATATTTAATTTATTAGATGAAAAAGTGAAAGTGTGTAGTTCCTTGGTTTGCAGACAGAAAAGGCAGTACACAAGAGCTAAGTGGCTCATAGCCAGTAATGCTATATAGAGAGTCAGGATCCTGAAATCCCTGATCTTGCAGTATGTTGTCTCTTCTTGTAGGCTTCCGTGTCCAATTTCAGAGTAGATTCATTAGTTCAGCTTCATCCTACGCTGTGGGCTAATGCTCTTAAGTGTTTGTTAAGGTGCTACCTTTCAGAAGATCATTGATGGATCGAGTTAAACTGCTTTCCTTTTCTCTCTCTGTAACGTTTGAGCTGGCAGAGGAGACTACAGTAAGGAGTTCAGTGTGCGTGATCTGGAGACCACCTTTCCTCGTCTGTCTGGGTTATGCGTGGAGTCGACGCTAGCTGGCCCTGTGAAGAAGGGGAAACTTGCTCGTCTTCTGTGCCCAGTTCAATGCGTGTGGAGTTCTTGATGTTTAGTAGATGTCTCCTAACGATTTTTCCTGTGTTTGCCCATGAAGTGGTGATACAGTTCACAGTGCACTTTGAAGGTATGATATGCCTAACAAGGTAACAGGTTTTGGGAATCAGAAAGGCATTTTTCCCTCAGGACACTCTTAGCAACATGTGTTTGCTTACTTCTGTCTTTCTCCCTTTTAATCAAAACCCAGGATCAAATGTTGCAGCTGAAAAGAAACAGAAGTGAGAAATTTTAAAATTTGAATGAGGTGCGTTTGATAGCGATTGTAGTGTACTTGTCATTCAAGTAGACCATCTTCATCTGTCTGTACATGAGTGACAAACCTAAGAGATTGGTAGACCCTACAGCAATGCAGAAAGAGAGGACCATATTGTCTGGCCATTCAGACATGTATTTCCTATTTACACTACTACCGCCGCGGAAAAAGTGTCAAAGAATTTGGAAATATTCTGAATTCCACAGGTCAAGCTAACGGCAGTCAAAATGAATGCTGATGTAACTGAGACTGCAGTGAAAAGACCATACTTTATAATTTTGGTGGGGAAGATTAGTTTTTCTCCACGAGAGAATTAGTATAGTTAATTGCATCTTCCGGTTTAAGAGACTGAATGAATGTGTGTGTTATTTTTCAGCTTTTCATGAAACTCTGATCGCTTTTTGTGAACTTGTGAATTTTGCCTGTAGCATACACTTCAGTCAGTGTTTTAAGGGACACTACCCACCCCTCCAAATCCCTAACGTCTAAACTAGCTAGGATTGCCTCTCTTAAGGGAAAGCTTAGTGCTTCATCTTTACAGTTTCTATGCACGTAAAACTGCTTTAAGCCTGGTCCATTAAGAAAATAAGCTAGTGTGATCACAGTGTATGTCAGAGTTGTTCCCCCTTCTTTTCTCTTTCTTTTCCAATAACTTTTGAACTCATCAGCCAACTTGAACTAAATTTGACAGAGGAGTAAAAAGCTTAAAGGTTTTAAGTTCTTATATGTTAGTTTAAAATAAGTGGTCAAGTAATGAAAAGAGACTATTATAGGCTGCAGTGAGGGAATGACTCCAGGGTAAGTTCTTACTGGACAGCAAAAAATTCAAGTATTTCCTGGATTGTTTTGCTTATATTGACTTTTTTTTTTTTTCCTGGTGTCCTGATTTGTTGATTTGACTCTTCAAGGCATCAGAACTGTGCTGGCTGTATAATCTTACATCGTGATAGCATTATCTGGAGGTCTGCAAACATGGAGACTGCTCTATTGCAGTCTGTTTATTCGAATGCAGTTTTTATTAGCTTGTGATACTTCTTCCTCCTTCATCTTACCATCTCCTTATATTAGTTATTTTTGTTCTTTGCACTTAGGCTTTTCAGGCAATTTTTATTTTTTAATTCTAGAAAGTGTCAGGTTAAGCTGCTTTTCAGCTGCTTTTTATTGTCAAGATACTTCTCCCCCCCCACCCCCCATTTCACCTATTCTCTTAAAAAGATCAGGAATATTATAGAATTCTATCAGTTGAATGGTTAACTTTAAGAAATAACTTTAATAAGTAAATAAATTGTATAAGAGGTTTTTGGTATTTTAAAATGTTACAAGGTGCAATCGGTTAAGTAAAAGTATGTTATTCTGAATCTAATGTAGGCAAGACTTGCCTAGTTCGGTCATTTTTAGTGGCAGTCAGTTATCATGTGAGATAGCAAAGCCAAGTAAGAAAAAGTTGTTGACAAAACAGAATTTTGAAAAGCTTAGTTCTTGAGTTTTCTTTAGGCATTCCTAAAGAGTGAAGTGCTGAAGGAAGTTTTTCATGTGCTATGATAGCTGCAATTTGTAGATGATATTTTATCTATTGTCCACAATGGACAGATATTTAAGGTAGCTTGGGCGTATAGGTGTATCTCTCCCAGGCAGACTACATACATGAGATTGAAGAAAGTGATGGAAGACACAAATCGCAACTTATTACAGGAAAACCAGGCTTCAGTTATTCACATAAACCCATTATCAGCAACCTCAAAAACGTCAAGGACTATATATGTGTTTAAGTTATGAATTCATTTATGATTAATATTATTATTTGACTGTGTTCTAAATTCTGCCATGTTGCAAACTTAATTAAATTTAGCTACAGAAGTAAACCCAAAACTCCAGACCCTTCCCTGCTCCCACAAATTGCTTAGAAACGTTAAGATGCTTTCTTAATTGACAGTTTTACCACACAAATTTTTTCGTTATATTCTGCGCTTCCTTCTCTTTGCTTCACTTTTTAGTCTGTTTATTACCTATAATGCTTGTGTCTTGTCTAGCTACGTTTGTGGACTCTTTGGGGCAGTGATGAAGAACCAGCTCCTGGCCTCAATAAAACCTCTTTGGCAGCACAGGTTGGCTTTCAAACTGAGCTTAAACGTCCAGCTGGCATTTCTATGGGCAGAGGCATTGCCGAATGCCTCGGAGCTGATGTGATCAGCCCGGGTCCGTTTTCCTCGTGTTCCTTGGTGTTTGGGGTGTGCCAAAGGATGAGTTCTGGCTACCGAAAGGGGTGATCAGACGTTCAGGAGTTTTAGTGGCTCTGAGGCTGCTTTTCGCTTGCACGGAAGAGCAGATCCTGCAGTAGCCTTGTGAGCTGGACAGATAGAAGTAGCATAAACCCAAAGTAATATCTTCTTCCAGTGCGCGTCAGAGAGGCCAGATAGCACAGCACCCTGTTTAGGGTTAGGCAGAAACAGCCTAGCTTAGAAAGAATGATGTCCCTTCAAACCCTGTTATAATCCCCAAATTAATGAAAATTAGCAAGTGTATACTTGATGCAATGATGGGTGGGAATGACATGCTAGTTCATGCAAGCGTTAAACATCATGTATATTCTTTTTACCATAAACTGTACAAATTTTATATCTTACTAAGACAGTAATATGATTAATAATATATAGAATGCAGGAGAAGATTTTCAAAGACTTTTAGTTCTTTGCTGAACTGCTATTTTCAGAAATGATTCTGAACTTTAGGTACCCAAGTCTCATTCCAAATCCATCAGATTTAGATGCCTCCCTTTGAAAATGTGGCTCGAGTTATTTATGTTTTTTCTAGAATACTTCATGCTTAATTTCATACGCGGTAAACAATATAGGAGGGGCGACATGCGTTGAAATACTACTAGCATTTGGAGAGCAATTGCTAGTCTGGTAGCAGACCTCCATTTATTTATGTGAATGAAGATTGGGCTGGCTGTGGAGTGCGAAGACTACCAGCACTACTCACAGGTGACACAGTTCCATTTCCTCATTTATCTGTAGCGTGCACATAGTGGGTAGGTAAGCACAACCTGTCCATCTGTACTCTGCTCCAAGCTTCGTTGTGCAGTTAAGCAGCTCCATAAGACTTAGTGATTTCCATACATAGTCTTTGATATGCAAGTGTCATGCTATTGTTAAGTGTAAAAGAAAATTTAGGGTTGATCTCTGCTGCTGGTTCTTTGGTTGCTGCATTGCGATGCTAGTAAAAGTACAAGGTAGCATGTGGTTAGCAGAATTCTAAGGTTGACTTGCTTATTAGCTAAATGAAAGTATTCTGAAAATATATTTTGTTAAATATTGTTATTGAAATAACTAAATAATACTCACTAAAGGCTTCCTAACCATTCATTAGTACAGAAAATCTGGCTCAGTTCCAAATATGAAGTTACCAAATTGTTCCACCTATATGATCGTACATATGTAAATGGCAATAAAGAGAGAATTCTTTTTACTTCAGAAGAAAAAACCCTTCATAGTGTTTTTCTTTGAATGCTGGTATTTACCTTTATCAAGGTATTTCCAATGCCACTGTGACTACCATGTGAGTATGAATAGACTGTTCCTACATCATGTCAGTGCAAGTCCCATATTCAAACATTTAAATGTGTGTGTGTGTGTATTTGTTTCATGGTAGACAGGAAAACTAACATGAAGATTTTTTCAGAGGTGTTATGATATGTTAATAATATTGCTCAAGGTAAGGTGAGTACTGAAACTGGATAGGGTTTTGATGGTTTGAAATGCTTCACAATTTTTTTTTTAGTATTTCTAAGTAAAAAATGTTTAACTCAAATCATAATCGTGTTCCTGAACCAGAATGATACAAATGTTCAACTTTATCAGTACATGAAACAAATGTAACAGGTACCTATAAAAATATAGTTCTTGGCTGTTGTTGACTTCTTAAACAAGAAATGGGGTTTGCGTTCTTGGCTATGGAAGTCTAGAAGAATGAGCGCTGCCGAGGACTTTCCTCTCATGGACTTCTCCCCGCTGCCTCTCTCTTAAGCAGTTTGCATGCGCAGGAGCAAGCCTGGCCGACTGCCCTTTCTGACCATGCAGCTTGTCCCCTGCGCTCCCTGGAAGAGCGGTGGGATGAAACTGGAGGGTTGATCACCGCCTGGACTATGCTGTGCGGCTGTGTACTGTCTGATGCATTTTACTGTTTGAAAGCGATTTCTTTGAATCTGTACATTTTTCTTGTGTGGTCATTTGTTCTTTTCACAAAGGACATGCAACTATCTTAAACTGAATGCATTTCATTTTTAACAAGAACACTTTTTAAAAAGAAAAACCTATTGGAAGCCTAAGTAGTGAAGTAAGAATTTTTAAAAATAATTTATTGGAGACTTGCAGATGATAAAGCATAATTCAAAAGTAGGAAAAAATCAAAAATATTCCATTGTTCTTTTAGGGTTTTTTTAGGTGCTTATTTATTAGTGAATTATGAAAATGTAGTTCTTAAAAATTTGTGGAATATGTCTTAGTACAAGCAGAACAACATCCTGTGTTTAAGTGGTAGCAGTAATGAGTACAAACAGTTTTGAATCATGTGGTTGCAGCCTTAAAGTACTTGAGAGACTGAAACTAGAACCCTTTCTAGCACTTCCATCTGCATACCTGTAATTCACATCATCTTGAAACAGGACTTTACCACACACTTGCATAGTGCATATTGAAAGCACGTATGTCAAATGTCAGGCTGCACTTTGGTTTGGAAGTGGCTGAGGTGTGGGGGAAGATTTCTTTCATTTTTTAGAGCAGTGTAACGTGGGCTTTTCCCATGCAGGAGAAAAGGCAATTGCAGAACAAGTGTTGGTGCTTTACATGTACTCATATATGTTTATACATAGGCTATATGTTTTTTCTGATTTTTTTTTTTTTTTTTGACAACCTGAATTTGAATATTATCTACTGGAAATTTCACGATTCTGGTAAATAGTTAATAATTATTTTCAGGTGATTTCCAGTATGCAATTTCATTAACTCACTGTTCCAGCATATTTTTTTAACAATATCTTCTCATATGTTTTGGTGAGACAAAACAGGGGTAAGTACTCAAACGTTTACTAGGAAACAACAGCCGCATAGGCACTGGCCACAGCCTGCCAGTGTGCTACCAATTCATCACAGCCAACAAGCTTCTTAGGACCGTGGTGTAGCCAGAATAGCTTTTGCTGAAGTAAATGTTAAAATACAAACTTTCTGTTTGATTTTAATGTTTCATAAATATATTTGTATGTAAATAGCAAGGCCGTTCAAAACATGCCTTAAAGGTGTGTACAGGGGCCATGTTAAAAACAGTAAAATCTCACTTAGGATGGATTTGGAAATGTTCCAAATCTGGACTTAATGTGGACATATATTCACTTAACGGCTATTTAACTTATGCAAAATGATTGTTTTACTGGATTAGGGATTCTGAAACAGATAGAGGCGCAGATCTGTAGGAAGCAATATTCTCATCAAGATCGCGGATAGGCTTGTTTTACTGTTTTGTTAATGCAGCAACAGCTGAAAATGAAATCCTACAACTTAAAACAGTGTTTTTCTTTTCAGAAGATAAATACTCAGATTTTAATGAGGCCAGAGGATTCACTGGGTAGCTTTCCAGGCACCATCTATTTACCAGAATCACTGAACAACCCATCAATATCATTTATTTAATTGATCAGAGAGAGTGCAGAACTGAAGTAATGTCATTCTTAAGGGTGGAACCTACAGCATCTGCAGAGCTCGTGGCCTCTGCTAACCTAGGGAGGGCATAAACGTCCCAAAGTAAAATCAGAATTTGCACTGTGATAACTCTGAAACATTAAAAAAGCTCGCTATAGGCCGTTGAGCTCATCCTGATTTAGAACAGAAACTAAAAACCCTCCTTGCAACTAGGAGTGAAGCCTAAAGAGGAAATATTGACTTAAAATATGCTTTCATCTGCCATACTGGAAGGAGCTAAAGTGTTTTTGTTGTTGTTTTTTAAACTTTTTATGCAGATAAACTTTTTTGGGTCAAGTTACAAATTTTGGGGCAATTTGGTTATAGTCTTACAATGTGTAAGTGACTGTATAATTCTAAAAGCGTTTGAAAGCTGATTTTTTTCTGCAGTCAGCAAAAAGCATTTGATGAAAGCTAATTTTGTTCTGTAGTCAGCAAAAAGTTATTGGTGTTTATTTTGTCAGGTTATTTACTGGCAACTAAAAATTCATATATTTCTGTATTTTTTGTGAAACTGTCATGAAAATGAAATTATCATTGTAAAGCTTACAGTTTTGACAATAAGAATGGCCCTTCAATCTCTGAAGCCTGGTAGATCTTCCTTAGAAGTTGAAACCATAAACATTTCACGATGCAGGATGAATTGCTGGGATCCAAACATAAATTTTAGAAAGAAAAGGAAAGTCTTTGTGCAAGTGAATGAAAACCTGCATCTTTGAATTCCTTGAGTTTGAATCGGAGAAAGGAAGAGCCATGTAGTATTTTGGTAACTTCTAATGGACTGGAAGAATACAGACTACAGGTGACTTGGGCATTATCCTGCAAATACCCTGTTTATGACCTAATTTTGAAAAATAGGACTTTCTGTTCAGCTTAAATTATCCCAGACTAACTGCTGGACAACTGATTTTACCTATGCTTACGAGATGTTTCTATTTGTGTAGTCATTTTGGAGAGAGAAAGGGGTAGAAAACAGTGGGTCCAAACTTCACTCTTAAATTTTTTGGAATAGAAAAAGATATGGAGGGAGAGAAGTATTTTCATATCCATTCTTTGAAAATTAAAACAAAGGCAGGAAACTAACATCATTTTACTTTTTCAATCTAGTTTGCTCATCTTAAAGTTGTAATCATCAGTTCAAAATGGCTACTTAGACTTGCCCACAAAAATGGATGAAAGAACTTTGCAGATAAGTTAAAGACCCCATAAACCCTCCTTAACTTTAAGCTGAATTAGTTTTTTCTTTGAGTTGCTTGTTTTTAGTCATGTTATCATAGGTATCAAAGTAGCTAGCTGTTATTGCTTCCTTGTAAGGATATGTGTTTTTTTTAAATTCAGGTTTAAGGAGATCAAAGGGTAGGTCTTTATGGAGGAAACGGAAGGCGTGTTTTAGAGATATGGTAGAATACCTGTGCCACGTTGCTCTAGGTGTTATGGGTAACAGTAGCAGTGAAGAAGCAGTGACACAGGATTTCCATATGGCAGCAACGTAATTACATACTGTGCATTCTTGGAAAATGCTTATCTTGGTCACTAAAGCTTTATTCTGACGTTGTTCTTTTATCTCTCCTAGCTAGATTAAGCTAACTTAGATCCTGGTGCTTGCTACCGTTCACAGCTTTCTCGTGGTGTGTAAAAGTACTCTAAACGTGAGCTGCCAGCAAGTTTTAATGATATATGTTACTTACTGATTTGTGTTCAACTCTGCTTCACTTCAAACTGAGACATCCGTTCTAGGTTCTTTGTAAGGGCCCACGTTATTAGGCATTCAATACCTTGGAAGAAAACCTAAGCCCTGGAAATGTTAGGAATGGGGAAGATCCAAAGGGTTGTTTTTTTGAATTGATTATAAACAGTTATGATCAGTCCATGGATTAAGAGAACAATTTTTCTAGTATTGAATAAACAAATTTCATATTACCAGCATGGCAAAAATGGAATCATTTCATTGAGGCATGAAAGATGCAGCAGATTAAGGTCTTAAGATTTATTGTCATACACAAAGAAACTGTATTTTGATGTAGACTTGTAAATAACCTTATATATGTGACTGACGATAAGTAAAATGGGAGCCGGCCACTCATCTGCCTAATGTTGCTGTTGTTCACAAAGATTTGCCAGAATGAGGCCTTTGCGTTTATCTTTCTTATGAGCATAGTCAAGTCTTGAAAAAACTTTAAATGAGTAGAGTCCCCAAGCCCACTTATGCAAGTAGTGCTATTGGAACCTGTAAAGATGCATATATAAAGAGTATTTGGGGAGTAAATAGCAGTTTCTGGTGTTGTTTTACTTGCGCTAATAATTGCATCTTTTAGCATTGCTTTTTATTTAGTATAATTTCACTAAAGCTTTGATTACCTCTGGCTTGAAAGGCTGGCTTTAAAGCTACGTAGAGTGCCTGATTTTCTTTTGAAATCTATTTGCAGAATGTCACTACTGTTTTTTTACAATATTTTCTTTCAACTTCTGAAAGTCATAGCTGTAAACTCTGAACATCATATTTGAATTGCTGTTTTATTAAGTAGTCTTGCACGTCAGTGAATCTCAATAAAATAGTCATTTAGTGAGGAAATAGTTAATAACAAAACATTGCAAATAGTGTTTGAAGAGGTTGTTAGTTTTGCTCAGGAAGTTACCATTTTCTAGAATTTGTGCTGCCTCATTATTTGTAATACTGAAACTGCTCCTTACCAATCATACCAATCACATTAAGAAATGAAAGTAATGTTTACAAATCAATGTGGAAAATACTGAGGTAGACTTAGTGGGACAAATTCTGCTTTCAAGTAAATAGTGTAAACCTGGAATTTTGCATAGAATATCATTAAACCCGGTCCTGATTATTTTATTATAATTGCAAACAAAATTGTTTATATATTTTTTCTGGAGTGGTTAATTCTAGTGAAAAGGTGCAGCTCAAGCATTTTGTGAACCAGAATCAGGACTGATATTCTTTGAAGTTTATTACTAAAACACCTCAAACTTTAATGTCAACTAGTCAAAAGCTAGGATGAAAGCATCTGGAGAATACATACGATGCTACTATAGGAGCTCTGTTGCTTATGTTGCCAGGTGATGGCCTTTCCTGCAGCAGTGCTATAGCTGTGTAATAAGGGCCATTTTAGTTCTTTTGCTTTCCTGGTGGGAGGTAAAGGTATTTTGATTTCTGGTGGCCACTAAACTTCCTTTATCTGTAGTTGGCTAATTAACCTTGATTTAAATGTATTCTAGTTTGAGTAATTACATTTTACCCACCTTAAAATTCGCTCTACAGGCTTGGTCTAACAGGATAATGATATTCTTTATTTCATAGCAGTCTGTTGCTGACATTAGCCATGAGTTATTGCCGTTAGGGCACATTTTTGCAGGTTTTAGTTCTAATTTTTTGAAAGGGTTTAGAATCTTTTGGATTTTGATATTTAGGAATGAAAGATATTTAGGAATGAAAGATCTTTAAGTTACTGTTCGTTCAGATTCTCAGCACAGGTTCAGTCTTCTTTAGACCATTCCATTAATATAAAATTGACTTGTGGCATCTAGGGATTTTTCAGTTATAGAAGAAGAATAGCACAATGTTGTAAAGCAACAGTGAAAACAAGGTGGCACAAGTAGATGTGACTGAGGAATATCATACTTTAGCAAGTAGTTCGGTACTTAGGGTGCACATTCTGATGCAATTTAGAGAGCTCCCTTAAATGTAGATGTAATACTCTCTCCCTTTTTCAGGTAGGTTTGACTGTTGGCAGAAGTCATCCAGATTCAGTACTTTGCTTCATATGTTTTGTCATATACCAGAGAAAAATTCTTTATCATCAAAGATAGTTTTCTACTGTAATTTTAATTATATTGCACTCTATGCACTTTAGTAAGAGAATTGTTTTTAGGGATAATATCAGGTAGCTCTGTGTACTCCAACATCACCCCCACCCCACGAAACCTACTTTTTTTAACAGCATCAATGCAACAAGATATATTTGATAAATTGTAGGTTAGTTTTGTTTTCAAATGAGTCATTAAGATGGTAGTTCAGATAATACTGCAAAATCAAATAGTTTTCCTTAGGTATTTGCACATTTTTTCTTTGTAGAAAAAATATTTTCATCAAAAAACTGTCTCTATGTTAAGTGTCAGTATTACCATTTAATTTGTCTCTTAGTGAACAGTATGAAAACACTTCTTGCAAGTCACATACAGTTTCCTAACTGCTGCTTCTTTCTTAGCGACATCTTTCAGAAGTTACAGCGTGGTTCTTTTTGAATATAAAGCAGGTTGGTAATACTACAAATGCTTTGGAGTATATCAGCAAGTTGTTATACTGAAAGACTTCAAGAGGCAATACATTAGGCAAAAAGCAGTAGCGATACCTGTAGAGAACACCATACATGCCCTTAGGCAAAAGATAGTAATTAGTTGCTTGTATGCCCATGCAAACTATCCTGAGTGTTGATGTTTATGAATTGCAAAGATCGCTGCAATACCAACTCAAGCTCCAAGCTGTTGGAGCTGTTTATGCCCATTCAATTTTTAATGCACCTGTACGATGTTTTGATGGAGGGCGTTTTGTCCACAGGGGTTTGCACGCTCTGATCGTTCCTCCAGTGATTTAAATGCAAAAGTAAGGATAGTTCTTCAAAGTATTTTAAGTGCTAACTTCCACTTCAATATTAATAATAAACAGTGAGAACATTGCTGAAAATATTTTAGTATTTTGTTGGCTGGATATGATTTGGTTGCCTCTGTCATGCTTGTGAGATGATGGTCATTAAAAGTATCAAAATACCTGCTGTTAAGATAGCCTGCAGAGCTAGAAGTTACCCACAGCTGTGGATAACTGATTCGTTACCCTCTAACAATTTGTACCAAATTGTACCTGACTTGCTAATTATGTCATACACTTTCAGATCATCTTTTGCACTTCAGTCAAAAGAAAATACGTGACTAGAACTGACTCTGTTTGGCGTTAGCTTGAGCAATGGCAGTCTCTTAAGGTACGCAGCAGCGCTATGTTGTTTCATAAAACAGCGCGAGAATTGTGTGAACTGAACGCGAGTTTGCCCGCGAAGTGCGTACCTTTGGTTAATTCAAACTACGTACATCTTGGAATACTGATGTTGCATTAGTGTAGACTACCGACGTTTCAACCGTTTTGCTATTGCCGACGTCTTGGCGTTTCATGGCTTGTGCCTGTAAGGACCGTTCCGAGTGGGTCTTTGGGGAGCCTGGCCGTTCAGAGGGCTCTCTGAGAGGGGTGGCCTGGCGGGCTGGAGGGTGCCCTTGGGTGCCAGCCGAATTTGGGGGACAGGGGTAAAATTCTCTTCTCTAACTGGAACATGTTAACACAAAGTAAGCCTTAATATGGAAACTCTTTGGGTTATCAGGTTTGATTTGTGTCTAGCAAAAATATTTGAAGTTGAGGGTGGGAGGAAACAGTAACAATTACATTCTTTTCTTTCACTGAATTAAAGAAAGAGGATATTGGGGAAAAATGAGATCGTATATTACGTGAACCATGTAATTTAAGTCTGAGCTATCTTCACTGGATTATAAGAGTGGGAGGAGTTTGTTAGTCACTGTGGAAGGCAAAATGTCAAAATGACTAATTATGCTGTTACAGGAAAGAGGAGATGCGGCTAATTCCTGAGTAGCAGAACAGTGCTTTCAAGATCTATGTAAGACTAACCCCAATATAAATGCGCCAAATACTATTTCAGTGTAGTTGCATTAGTTGCCCTAGTAATTTTTAGAAGATTACGTGACAATTTTTTGCATGGAACAACATTGGCAGGATATTACAAGTAGTAAACGTTGACATGTTCAAGACGTGATATAGCTTAGATGTCGTGTGTTATACCTGTTCCTCTGTGGTTTTAGTCAAGATAAAAATATTAATATGTGTGTTTCGCTTCTGCGCTATTCTGAGAAAGTTCACTGGAGGAACATCTTTGTGAAGCAAAGTATTTGTTAGTCTCCTCCATTTCTCAAACACTAACGTATTTTTCTTCTGAATGCTTTTGTTCACCATTCTAGTGCTTTTTTTCCTCCCCTTCATTGAAACTGTGGAATAATGGATGTTGCTAAAAGATTGTCTGTCGTGAAACTTAACGTGAACGGCTGAAGGTCCTGTAGCTCTGGGCTCGCGTTAGGCTGGCAGAAGCAGGACCAGCAAAGTTTTTAAGCTGTGGCCCCCATAATCAAACACTTGAGCACTTTTGATTATAATCACGGAAGCAGTCCCCTTTCAGTCATGTGCCTTTCTGAAAAACAGCCTTTTCTCATCATGTTTTAAGTCTACTCGCACTTAGCTTATGCTTTGCTGTGTATCAGATCATTTCTTAGATAAGAGTTACTGTATCACATATTGATAGCATCCATCACAGTTTTTCATTAACCTTCTTCCCCTAGTGGTTTTGAAAAGCTTTTTGATGTTTTTGAATTGTGTTGCATTAAGTGAAGAGGTAATTTCACCTTAAATGTTCCTCAAACGATGATGTGGGCCTGAGCTTTTCTGTTGGACGTTTCCTCTGCTAGTTACCGGTTTCTTTACAGCAGAAGAGTAACATGATTTTGCCTAAGCAACTATGTAGTATTTATTACTTTTTTGGTCTGAATTCCCTGATTTCAAATAAAACTAGTTGTTTTCTGAACACTTACAGAAACACAGCCAGAGAAATAGGCTGATTTAGTTCTGCCAAATGCAGTCATACTGCAACACAAATCATTAAAATAAATAAATAAATAAAACCTATTCATAAAAACCCTGTTGATTTATTGTTTAACACAGGTGCTACTGGAAGCCCCATAACTTGCTCATTTTGCAATTATGCTAAAACTGGAATGTTTCTGCAGACAGAAGTTCAACTTACAGCAAGGATGTTACAAGAATAATACAAGGAATTATCTGAAACAGTAAGATGATACTATTGTTGTAATAGTATTAATCTTGTAAAATCTTTAAGCAGAAATAAATACTTGCACAAGTAAAAAGGTGGTCTGGTTTGTGTATATGTAAATATGAATTGCACTTAAATAGCTGATATATTATTTGCACATAAAGTTTAGCATCACTTATATAGCAGCCATGCTTGTAATAGTTCTGTAATAAAATGATATTTCACAATTGTGAAAAGTGAAGAAATGTAATTTATATAGGGTCCCCCACAAAACAGATAAACATGAATTTTCTTCTTTGGTGAGAGGTGAGCAGTTGCTGCATAGTATTACTACTGCTGTGATAGTTGATTCATTCCTTTAGTATGCAAATTTTAAGTATACAAAGATTCAGTACTTTTATTTAAGAAATATGCCTAGAGGCTGTATTGGTAGGCTTTGGGGAGATATCTGGTTTGGTGTGAAATAAATAGTTGTTAAAAGATCACATGAATTTATGTCTTAGAAGATGAAAAGTGCTGCTGTGAGCACTTGAGAAAACCCTCCTGTACCTGGCATGCGAGGATGCCGCTTAGTTTGTTTTTTCAAAAAAATCTTTCCAACCTCACAGTAAATTGCAAAGCTACAGGCCGGGCTGGGGAGTGGAGAAGAGGATAGTGGCAAAGTGTCAACTTAAACTTCAGAATTAGGACTTTAATTTCCGACACCTGCAGCCCAAATCTCTGGGTTTGACTGTTGAAGAAAATACTGTTCTTGATGGAGGGAGCAGTGGCTTTTCCTGAAATTTGTATCTTCAGGTCATTTGAGTGCTTAAATTTCAGTGAATGGATTTACATTCCATAATTCAGGTCTATGTGCCAGTCATAAGCATCCAAGTTTGGATATTTTGAGTGAAATGGGAGGGGAAAAATATTCTGAAAGCATTTGAGAGAAAGAATGCTTTGATACTCGTGGCTGATGTTGAAAATCTGTCTTGCTAAAGAAAATGAAATGTTTACTTAGCCTATGCTATTCCCTGCCTAGTGTGGGAAAATGGTGGCTCACATTGTAATAAATAATTACAAAATATAATACCAATTTAATAAAACATAGGTTGTAAAACAGCTATTGGATTAAGCCTGACATCTTTTTATTCTGATGTCAAAAATAATAATCAACTCTTCTCTTCATTTTGAAATTCACTCCTGGTACCATGTTGTTGTCCTTTTTACTCTAAGCCAGTACTGTCATTCTTTCTGCAGCGTTTTCATCCAAAAAGTGTGGCAATAAGTGAACGTCCTTCCCAACATCATATTACAAGTTAGTTCAGTGTATTTGCAGAAAAACGGCATACTTTAGAAATATTTTTTCCTCTTATATGAATATCTTTATCTTCTTTTTATGCAGCTATGGTGAGGACTTGTACATCTCCATGATTTAAACCAACTTGCATGTTACCTTTTACTGGAGACAATTTAAGCTGCTGCTACTTCTGACTTCCACGTACTAATCGGCCTAGAAGTTTAAATGCCTGAATTTGTGCTTCTTGCGCGTAGTCAGATAATATCCATTGAAATTAATAATCTTAATGCTTGTCTATCTATATGAGAAAGTTATTACTGATATAACTTAAAGTTGATTGAAATAAACTAATACACAAATCTGTGTAGCTGACTGGCTTTATTTTAAGAACATCTTACAGAATCTTAGAGCAGTTGAGCTTGGAGAAGACCATCAGAGGCCTCTTGTCCAAGCCCCTGCTCAAAGCATGGTCAACCAGGGCAGGCTGCCCAGGGCCGGCTCCAGTCGAGTTGTTAGTATCTCCATGGATGGAGAGTCTGCAGCCTCTCTGGGCACCCTGTTCTAGCGTCTGACCACCCTTACATGGATTTAAGTGACGTTGAAATGAGCATTTATATAAGGCTTTACGTTCAATTCAATTCACTTTAAAAATGCAGTTTTATTTAAACTGATGCAGTCTTTTGTGTAGCTGGAGCTCCAAGCAGTTCTTAGGAACTGTTCAGAAATCTAGATTACCATTTTATCCATTCCTTGAATCAGTGAGTCAGTGCTAGTTAGTATGAGGGGACCTATAGAAATGTGTCTCCACTGCTTCCCTGCTTGCCCCTTTCTCCTTCCTTCATCACCACTTACGGCATCTCTTAGGGCACTGGGGCATCTCCCTAGCTGAGGCAAGAGCTGCCTTCCCATTATGTTCCCTGTCTTTTCTTTTTCAGCCTCCCCAAAATGTGTTCCCCTGTCTCATATCTGTTATCTTTCATTTCTGTTATATGTCCTATTGTTTTAGTAAAAGTAAATCTTACCTTTTGCAGCAGTTTTTATCTGCCATAGTTGTCTCATAGCTAAACTAGATACTGCTTCTTTTCAGTAGCTCTTCTCCTCTTCATTTAGAAGAACTAGCCCACCTAGAACTTCATATAGTGTTTCCAGTGAGGAAAAATCACAAATGTATATTTTCAGCATTTTCTGATTTTTTTATACTGCTTATGTTTGTCTTTCCGATTGTCACTGCACATTCATCAGGGAGAACAGTGTGGATATAGGCACTAGGACCCATTATTTTGGTGCTAGTTGTATTGAATCTTAGAATTAAGGCTACAACCAAAGTCATCAGTTCTCAGGTAGTTTGAATGATAGGATCGCACTGCTGCTGGTGAATCGCCAGATAATAGCAATTAGGCATGGAAACCATTATAACCACTTAGTCATGGTTCTTTTGATGATACTACTGTCAAAAGAAACAAGACACTTTCTAAGGTGCTAGTGGCAGATTAAAAAAAAAAAGGTTTAATTCCTGTCAGATATATGTGGTGTAGCTTCAACAAGAATGACGTGTGGGCATGTGAAGAATGATGGGGGGAGATGTGCCTTAATTTGATATGCTGTGTCTGCCTTTGGAAAAGATCTTTGGAAAGATTTTTTTTTCTCATGAACTTGTAACTATTTTTTCTTCACATCTCATCTAGAAGCAGACAAATGAAGAAGAGAATCAAATATTTTTGTGGGAAGCATATGGAGGAGTCCTCATAGGCCTGTTTTCATTATGCTTCAAAGTCTTTTGGACAGATTTTTGAAAACCAGGATGTCTGGCGAGGGCTCTGGGATGGGAAAGAGCGAGGTGCCTGGCTTCTGAATGATCATCTCTTTCTTCCTACTAAGTATAATGGCAGCCTCTTTTGATCAGATTGGGAATTATATTATCTAATTCTTCTAGAAAAGTTATTTTAAAGTCATAAACTGGTCAGATAGGCTTCTAAACAGCTTTTACTAAAAAAAAAAAAAAGTTCAAATTGAAACTTTCTGCAGGAATGCATATGTGCTATCTTAGAAAGAATGAGATTTCTGGGCACTAAATGAAAGCACTGTCATTATCGATTCCAGAATAGCCTTGACTGTTCAGTCAAGACTGTTGTATTAGAAATGCCCAAATACAAAGTTTTTCAAAGAGCAAAGAAGATCTCTTACATTTTTGCTTGTGTATAAGGAATATTAATTTCTAAGAGACACCTACAACATTATCTCTTTTGAACCTAATTTCCTGAAGATCAGTAGTGAGAGGCAACTAGGTCCCAAACTGTTAATATGCAATAGGTTTTAATTTTGAAAAAAACTTTCATTCTATTAAGTTCATGAATGGATTTTAAAGGCAATCACAACTAAGTGAGCTTACCTGTTTCATCCTGCCCAATCACGATCTACTTTGCTGCATTCTTCTGTTACAAAAAAGAAACAATATTTGTAAAAGATGAAGAGTAGGATATCTTATCTAAGTGATGCCTGTCTATGTCACGGACCCAGCATGTGCGAGTTGTTGCTTTCTACAGTTTTGTCCATTTCTAGATTTTTCTCTAGCTGTTATATAATCTACTGAAGTCACATATCTGTCTTCAAACTTTACTGATTTTAACAAATAATACCACAGATAATCTCTAAAACAGAAGTTAGCAGATATTTTGTCTTTTTTCATTTTGTTTCTGAATTTGACTAAGTTCCTCATCGTTTATAGACTCTAGTTCTTTTAGGTAGTGATTTTGTAAGGTTTTTTTTTTCCTTTTTATAAACAATGCTTTTAACAAGAACCAGGTTTATTGAATTGTCATTTCCTACTACTTGAAGTTAATTGTTAGAAAACTGGGTTTTTCTTGTTTATATTAGCCAATTTCATATAAAGTATATCCCTCTACTGAGGATGGCTTTATGCGGCAGGGATAACTGCGGAAAGCTGAAGTCCAGGGAAATGGAGCCTTTGATCATGTGCAAGTGTAAGCATGTCCTGGACTTTACACTTGAGCTGTATATGGCTTATGCAGACGTATTTCAAGGGTCCGTGGTTTGATAAAGATTTGAGAAGTCTTTAGCAGACTCTATGATAAAACTCAGATATTCTGTCAATCCAAGATGCCTAAAATCTTTGCTCAAAGTGATTAGTAAGCACAGAATCAGGAAGATAATATGTTATTAGCTTTTAAATTCAAAGAAACCTTTTAGTTCAAGGAACTTTTGATAAATTTTGAATGCTCAGTGTTTACACTCAGTGATGAGGGACAGGATGATTTTGATTTCTCCTATTCATTTGGACTGAGAAAAACCCATCACATTTACTTTATGTTGTGCCAATTTAAAGCACCAAATGGTATAGCTTTTATTTGCTAAGTATTTCTTTTGAATTTATATGGAAAAACATTCCTCTTATCCTGTAATAATATGGATAGAACAAATAGTATTGATAAAGCAAGAGATTGCTTTCAAGATAATTGCCGAGGATGATATGAATTTTGTGATTTAATAATCACTCAGTCAAAGAATTTTTACTTGTCATATTGGTGGCAATGAGACATAAAAGTTATAGCAGTGGTTCTATCTTTTCGAAGTGAAAGAGAAACTCAGGGGTCAGAACTCAAGAAGAGAGAACTAGAGTGTAAAAATTCATAGGATAATTCATGTTGGAGGGGACCTCTGGAGGTCATCTAGTCCAACCTCCTGCTCCAAGCAGGATCAGCTATGAACATAGGATATATATGGCCAACAGAGTATGTAATTATAGGATATGTGCTATGTGATCTTTTTCTGTAGTGTCTGTATTTAATGTAGTGTAACATTCTAGTTTACATTAAGGGATATGACTCAAAATGCTGTCAAAAGAAGTATTTCTATTTCTTTACGTTATACTATGATGTGCCTTACAAAGGGTTTCAATTGTTTTTTCTCAAGACTGATTCTGTGCAACTGGAAGGCATGCCAGCACCTCCAAGTGTAGCAAGTATCTTTTTTGTTTTTGGACTATGTTCTGGGTTTATAAATAAAATACGTAAGTATATATATGTGTACCTAGAGCCAATAATGCCTTCATTGTAGGTGTTCCTTTTCTCTGCAAAGATTTAGGAAGTTTAATTGTTACTATAAAATACTTTCAAATGTATCCTTTCTGCAAAGAATTGAAAGTTTTTCTTGTGGCATTTGAAAAGCAGAAAAAAGGGACTACCACAACAGAATTTTATTAATGAATGATTTACACTGATTCCAGCTGTGACCATGTGATTAGTCCTTCACTAAGCAACAATGGGTATTTTCTTCCTGCTTTTATTTGATTTCCAAGAATGTGTCAACTGTTACATAAACTGCTGCCAGTATACCCCATGTAAACTGGTATTTTTTATTTCCCTGAAGCGTAAGATGAATACCCACCCATATCCCTCTGGAAATACTGTTTTAAATGAATTGGGCATCTTATTGACTATATTTGATTCAGCGTGCCAAAATCATAAAACTTAGAAGATTTATTAAATGCACTAAACTATTTGTAGGGTGGCTCGTTCCCTGGTAGTGCAAAAGATAGATTATTTTCACTTTTACATTTCTATCTTAATATTTTATTACAGCAATACAATGTGTTATAGAGGTGGACAAGCCTGCAGATTGAAATGTGGATAGTCCAGATTGTTCCTTTCCCTAGACCATATGGTGTAGTTCTAAAAGCCTTTTGTACGCTGTCTGTTTAGTTAATTGTAAACTCAGTCTTTAACGTACCTTAAAAATGAGATATATGTGAACTAGAAGTTAGTATATCCTGTGGGTAAGTAAAGCTTCCTTAAAATGTATGTAAAATTATAGTCTGGTGTGCTGGCCTCTTGGTAGTTTTTCACTGTTGGTGAATTTTAGTGTTTCTTGGTAATTAACATTAGTTTGTGTGTGTGTGCAGGGGCAGTCTTTGCCATTAAATGCTTGGGAAGGGGGGAGATCTTAGTATATAATGAACATTTCATAATATTTCTGCTTGGCAGACAGCTCTGCCAGTGGGTGATGTGCAGGAACATCTAAGATTTCTGACAGATGGATGGTAGGACTGCTAATACACCTACACAAGTTGTAGCTTGTGATGTTCCCGGTGTTTCTTTGATGCCTGAGAAGCTTGCATTCACACTTTGTTCTGATGTTGCCCGGTGTTGGGTTTTAGAAGAGTGGAACCGAGTCTCACTCTGGATTTTAATATGCCACAAGGAGGGCATATTATAGTCCTCACTGAAAACGAAGCATTTATTTTGGAGGAAAAACATTTAATTTGTCTATGTAATGAAGTATTTAAAAAAATAATTGCTACAGAGTCTAGAAACAATTTTATTTTCTATTATCATCGTATACCATAGGAAGCTAGTTGGGAAAAGTGACTGTTTTCAGTGAAGGTAGTAGAGTTGATGCTTTTTGTTTCCCCCTCCTTTACATGTAAGTGTCTTTCACTGGAACTGTTGTTCTGCCAGTCACAACCTGTTTTTAAGCACTCGAGCGAGTTTTCTCATTAGTGGCAGATTTTGCGGTAGACAAGGCTCACGTCATTTGTGGCTTTGTAGAGAAAAATTCACTAAAATAATAATAATAAAAAAATCCCCCCCAAACATTGGAAATCAAGCAAGAAGTAAATGACAGTAGTGGAGAGTGAGACTAATGCACTACGAGAGGCCTCTCCTAATGAAACTTATTGATCTGTGCGGCATATGTGAAGGTTTCGAAGGATTTCAGATATTCGTTCTGTCTCTAGCTGAATGCAAAGGTATGGATAACCTTAGGGAGTATCAGGAAGGAAAAAAATGCAACATCTTTGCCAGCAGAGATTAAATAAACTCACTCTTGGCTTTGCTAGGCATGCAGAAATGGACAGAACCTCAGGAGTCTGGTTGCAGTGGACTGGGGCGTTGTGCGTGCCAGTGCAGCAAGCGGCGTCAGACTCGCGTTCCCTGTTTTCTTGGCTGGAGTATGAAGTCAGTGGGAGCAGGAAAGTATCCGTGGGCAGAGTTTTTGATTCTTACACTCGGAGTCGTTCAGAAGCTGCGAAGCACAAGAAACCACACTTAATGTTCTGCGAAGGCAGCTGTGACTTTGAGAGCTGCAAGAGAAAGCAATGACGGAGCGTTTGCTAGGGCTGCCGTGGGATAAGGATACTCTCAAAGGCTGTAAGGTGCCACTTGCAGAGAGCATCTGAATGACAAAAGCTACCTATTTTTCAGCATATGCTGGCCAACATTGACTTATTTCTTTAAAACAGACATTACCAATGAGATGTGCTGACTTGTACGTATGGTTAAAAAGAAGCCTAATTTAACTCTTAATGCTGATTGCAGAATACGAGGAATTAAATCACAAAAACACATGGAAAACCTTATTTCTTCAAGAAAAACATGCATTAAAAAGAGATCTTTATTTAATTGACTAGTTTCTTTAACTTGAGTGATGTGCGTGCCCATTTAGAAGCAGTTATTAATAATGTCTGCTTGGTTTGTAAAACAGTGAAATGACAGACTGCTGCTTTTACGAAATACAAATTTGTTAGATTTTTTTGAAAATACACAAGCTATTTTGGCTGATCTTTGAGGGAAGCAGCTATTTCAGTGCCTTGACAGAGAAAAGATTTTGGTATTTTTGAAAACGAGGCTGGAATCTCGTGCTTCTTGGACTAACATAATAAGTCATTGAAGCGGTTTGACTTGTATGGTACCGTCTGTGCTGTGATGGTACGGAAGGCTTCGTAAACACGTGTGAGTGGGCTCCATGGCTCGCCTGGAAGTGCTTGAAGAAGATGGAAAGAGGCTGAGAGTATGAGTGTAGAAGTCGAAAGGGCGAAACAGTTGTGCTTTAGTGAAGGATTAGGCATTTGAGGGTACTTTGACATGGAGGAAAGCTTGGTATGCACCTCAAAGAGGTAGTGGTTGACCTACTCCCATTCTATCCTTCATGGATTTTGTAAGGTCATTGAGAAAGTTTAAAGGGAGAGAGGGAAAAAAAAAAGATGATGTAGGACTGAGATAAGTACAGTAGTAAAATATTAGAAGAGAAGGTAAAAGGTTTGGTTTGCTGGGTAAGAGGCAAGGCAGAAGACAGCAGAAGCATAAATGGGAAAGGGAAATTGGGTTCAATCATGACAATTCATGTGGTTTCAGGAAGTGTGGATTTTCCTCTTGAAGGTAGTGAAATTCATCAGGTAATCACATAAGGAATGTTTTATTAATAAAAGATACAAAATTTTCTCTCATTTTTCAGTTACAAATTTAGCAAAATAGTCAAAGTATGTTCTAGGTAAAATATACATTTGTCTGTATTTTCTTACAAGGCTTGCTGCTAATGAAAAATTAACACTGTTGTCCAAAACCAAATTTTTCATGTGAGGCAAAATGGCAAGTAAATTCTGTCATGCTAATTTAAAAGGGGAAGCAAAATCTGGTGGTTCGAAGCAAGGAATTTGGAGTCGGGGCTCCTTCATTCTACTCCTGGCTTTGCTGTAGCGTAACTGTTGGAATTTTGGACAGATCACACTTTTAATTTAAGTTTTTCTTCTGTAAATAGAGATAACAATACCTACCTACCTGCCTCACAGGAGTCTTGTGAGGTTTAATTAATGTCTTTTAAGCTCTTTGGCGTTTTTGGCTGAAAGCAGATAAATGAAAACTCTTGTTGTTAATTATGGGAAAATACGAGGTGGAAGATGTAGTGTGATTTGGGGTTGGCGGGAGAAAAAGGAGAAGTTACACTTTTTGTTTAAAGGATATTTAAAAAAAAAAAGTTTTGTTAGAAGTTATATAATCACTAGGTTTGTTTACTGAAACCAAATGTTATCTTATAATTATCTGGTAATTTGGACATCGACATAGATCTAGTGATTTTTTTCCCCTCTAAAGATAGCTTAGCATTCCTTTGACTTTGAAAAGTTGAGTAACTAATCTATATTTCCTTTTTGCCTTCATTATAAGAGGAATTCTTTCTAGTCTACCTATAAAGGCAAAACCAAACTAAGTATTTTTCTGTCTTTAAACTCTGTCAAGGTTTTCAGAAGGGTGGAAGTACTCCATTTAGAGGTTATATGCTTTGGAAAAGGCAATAATAATAATGAGAGATATGTGAAATTCTGTGTATGTATGAATGTATGTGTATAAAGTGTGGTTCAGAGTAATCCAGTAATTTGGTCAGGAGAAACTTTTTGACAAAAGTACTAGAAAAGTCAGAAGAGCTATTTTTGAGTGATAAGAAAACTATTGAGGAATTGATGTCACTAAAATTTGTTTCTAAAGCTTTTTTCCCCTTTCAAAATCAGCATAGGATAGTGAATAGCCAAAATAACCTTTCCAGTTATGGTCAAAAGGAAAGTTCTGTATGTTCATCAGCAAGTTTCTGAGAATCAACTGTGCTTGTAGGCACAAACTTTGTAAACCTTGGGGGGTGTCAGCAGATGTCACGGGTGCCAGCGGACAGGAAGCAATTCTAAATGTCAGCAGTATGTCAGGAGTGTTTGTAAATAAGCAAAACCATGCGAGTTGGTCTATTGTTAGTCGACTCCTACACACTTTCAGTGTGCTGATGCCTAGCGCATGGTTGAGTATCTCTTATGATTTGAATATACACTAAAATTTCTTTTCCTCGCTCTTCCTTGTATCTTAATTGTATCTCTGATATTCAAATAGGAAGAATGAAGCTTCTTCCAGAGCTACTAGTCCTTTCAATGTGGGACTAAAACAGCTTCGTATAGGACCTTTGAGTGTGTGCATTGAATTGATTTTTGTGGGAGCGACCTCCGCTTAAGCAGTGATGGAGGGATCAGATCTGAAAAGATTCAGAAAGATCTGAGTCAGATTTCCTTGTAATAAAATAAGACCTCTTTTAGATTCACCTCTTTTAGATTCTGACCAATTGTATGAAGATGATTTTAGACAATCTCAGGTTAATACAAACACATATCTAAGGATAGCTTTAATATTATCACTAAAAGCAAAGCATTTGTTCACCTTGTTTTTCTAAAAATGGCCAAGTACCTTGGTGTCCAAAAGCATCACCTAAGAAAGTTTCAAAGGAATTCTCCCCATAGCTCAGCAAAAATGCAATGTCCTTATTTTCCATTGTGACTTGAATAAGGGTACGCTAACATTTCTGGGTGCTGCAGTAATTTCTGACAGGCCTTCAATAAAATTCACTGTAGGTAAAGCAAACTTTGTGGGCCTAAGTTTTCCTTGCTTGAATTTTTTGCAAAGTTTTAGAACTTCATAGCTCAAAGGAGTGTCTTTGTGATGTTAACTGGAAGAAGGTGCAGCTGTTATTAAGGGCAGAAGTTTGTGGAGAGGAAAAGTCTTGAAAGCTTTTCCTCTCCTTTTTCTTTTGTCAACTGGAAGGCAACACTAAGCAGGTTCTTTAAAACTACCTGAATTCACCACTGGAATTCTAGCAAAGGCCAAGAAAAACACTTAATTGTATTTATATACATTTCATTATTAAATTTTAATTTATGAAAACTACTGCAGTTCACCTTTACAGTTTATATGGTGAGACTTGCTTAATAGGCAAGAAGTTTTTATAATCTTAAAGTTTGGTGTATCTGATATGAAAGCCTCCACAGCAAAAGGGTTCAAAGCTTTCATCTACAGCAACAGTGAACACTATAGTTGAATTTTGTAGAAGTACCAGCAAGTTGGCATTATTTCTGAGCACAGTTGCTAAGGCTGTTTTGAGTTCTGTTGAGTACGTGACTTGTTTTCTCGATGGCTTGAGCTCTGTAATTGATTTTTTCCATATAAAAACACAAGGAATGAAACACAACTAGTACCAAAGCTTTTAGCCAGTGCTGTAGCGTTTCTTGTGTTTTTGAGTCCTACTGCATGTGGAAGATGCTGAGATAATCACTGCCTTTATTTTAAAGGTGTTTCCAAGTTGTGTGTGAACTTTGGTTTTTCAGCCCTACAAGAGCTGCTTATGATTGTTCTGAACGCTTAACTGATGCTATTTCCAAAAATTTTTGAATGACCGGAATAACTTTGCACAACTGTTAACACTTAAGTATGACTCAGAACAGTTACAAATCTTTAAACTCGCTGATGAAACTTGTGATATTTGCAACTTTGAGATGAAGAAGTGGGAATACAAGCACAGATCTCACATGCATGTATGAGGTATAATGGCATTCTCATGTTGGCTTGTAACATTACTTCTGGCATTTTGAAATATCATCAGTGTCTGTAAGAGCACCAGCTATTAACCAGCCAAACTTTAGATAGTTCGGAGCTTCCAGTAGTGACCTTATGATAGTCCCCTCAGCTCCGAGTTCTGTGATTAACGTATTTTTCTCTGTACTACAGTACTGATGGCAATTACCAGCTTTACTTACATCTCTGAGCTCTTAAAATTGTACCTGGCTGCAGGAGGAATATGCTAGATGTTGCACTAGAGATTCTTCAGTGGTTAAAGCTTAACTAGTTGATGAATGACGATGTCATTTTGTTTTTGGCATGTTGCAATATGTGCAATTTTGGTAAGGATTTCCTGCTTTTAGAAGGAAAGTTTTATGAGAACAGCATGACTCAGAGGCAGGATAAATGCTTTTCAGACTCCTTCAGACATGAGGAAAAGAGATCCTCAAGTGACGCTAAATCTGAATTTTACTAATAGGTTCATGATTTATTATGAAGCAAAATCCAAATAAAACTGTTGTTGACTCTTTTCATTACAAACTACAATGCAGATTACGTGCTATAGTCAGATTTTGTTGGGTGCAACAGAAAGAAAGTTTTTAAGGCACTGGTTTGGCTTTCTGATGGTGATGATTTTAGTGGTGTTTTTCTAATTTCAACAATCTAATAACCTTCACGGAAGCATTTACATCTTGCTGGCCTGGCTTCTTCGTCCTCTGTGTGTGCCCCCTTACTTTATCTGTGGCTTTGCTAAAATGGCCACTCTTTTTTCATGCCTCTAGGGTCTCTCCCAGACATTAATATTTATTCCTATCGCAGTAACCATTTCTAAAACATCAGATCAGAACCTAAGCTTGTTTACAGAATAACCATTATTCATTCTTGCAAAACAGATCCAGGTACTTGCATAATACCTTTATTCACAAAAAGAATTTATATCCTCAAATGTTCACTGTGTCAGTTAATAAATGATAAAGACATCCTTGTTTAATGCCACTATTTTTTCAACTTGGTGGATCCATCAATATTTTCCAGTGGGAGAAGTAAACTCCTTAAATTCTCATACTTACAATGTGATATCAAATGTACAAATATGCTTTTTATTCATTGCTTTAAGCAAATCCTCAGAAGTATTTCACGGGCTCCTAAGCCTCTGTGGGCAACAGAATAAAAACAGCTGACTTGGGTCAATTAGAGCTGCCATGCTGCGTCGGCTGGGGTGTTAGAAACCCTTGCACTGCACTGTCACAGTGTGCTTTGGATATTCTCGGAAACATTTAATGCTGCTGACTTCTGTAGGCCCTTTCAGAGAGCCTAGTCAAAACTTGGTAGTGCGGTTCCTTACAGAGGGTGTTCATCATGCTATGTCATTAAACAAAATTGTCCACTCTCATTGCGCTGGCTGTGTACGTTGACTTGGATAGCGTTCTGTAGGTGAAGACAGGATGTCAGTATTCTTAAAATGGAAAAATGTGTTTAGGGCTGTAGTAAGTCCTCCTTATGTGGTATATACCATTTACTATTGAATCTGAGAGCTTGCAAGTGATTTCTTAAATTGATGTGATGTTGACTGGATCCAAGTCACAGTTAGTGACATGTATTTCTGATTTTCAGAGACTCACAGCATGAAGCATTGGTTCCTCCCTCTTTTGAAAAAACATGAGCTGTACAAATGGAAGATCAAAAGTTATTTCATCTGTTTTATTCAAATAGTACTTAATTATTAACATTAAGGACTTCATGCAGGTAATTTTCCAACCTTGAAGCTAATTTATGAATCGTGAGAATGTCATATCCAAACTACTGCAGAGATCTGATACTTCTATGTTGTTTCTTATAAACAAATCAAAATCTGATTTATTCTGCTCACTTGGAAAAGAAGGGTTTTGTAGCTTGAAGAAATCCTCATGGTTGTCGCTTTAAATTGCTTGTGCTGTAGGTCTTTAGGTGAATAAGAAGGCAGATACATTTGGCACTCCTTTTTAAGTCCATTTTATATCATGACAGAATTTCCTTTTGAAGACACTTGAGTGACAGGTGTTGTGGAGTTCTGTGTATTTGTCCCTTGGTAATATTTGTCTGTCTGTGTCGGTCACAGGAGAGCTGGATTTGATGGTAGAATTTGTCCTTTCCTTTTGCAAACTCAAGGTGTGACTGAAGATGCAGATCCTTTCATCACTTATTCAATTGAATAGTTTCTGACTGTAAAGTAAATCTGGCCTGTGCCCACTCAAACGTTTCTGCCATACGTCTCAGGGTGCCAAAGCTAATGTTTAAATTAACTGGTGGAATTCCTGGTATCGTACAAGGAGGTTGTTTCAAATGCTAAATCTCAGTCTACCATGACACAAGAACCAATTCCGTATTTATTAATTAAAGTTTTTACTTCTTTGAATTTGCTATAGAAAAGAAACCAACTTTTTGATGTAGGTGAGTTGTTAATGATGGCTTCTTTTAATCAATTAGATAATGCAGGCTATAAACTCTGTCAAATAAAGTCAGTCAAAGTATTTACAGGTCACTTTTTCCAGTTTGTGTGTGTGTGTATATATATATATATATATATACAACCTACTTTCATATCCAGTTTAAGTAATGCTTACCTTCCTATACAGAAACCGTTCTGAAGCCCAGACCCACCGTAGAACACATTTCTCATCATATTCCTAATAAATCGGAGGAATTTCAAAATGCCAGCCTATTATTACCAGACTGGTGCTTTTTCTGTAATAGGGAACTAGCAACTAATATGTCTCCTGTCAAGTTTAAAAATAGCGCTACTTCTCCCATTACCACACCTATTAGTTCCCTATCCACTCAGAGATATTCTAAATCAAGTATCTTCCATCTATTTAAACCTAATGTCAGCCATCAAATAGATATTAACAAATTTATAGTGTTAGATATAGTACTGAAAAAGAAGATTCTTGCAAGCTGGGTGACTCTTCAAGACCTGTAAACATTATCCAAATAAGTTGGATAAAACCAGCATATTTCAAAGCAACATTAACAGTCTCTGTTAAAGTAAATTATCATTATTCCAGGGTTCTGAATTACATGGCAAATGGTTCCTGGAGCTTATAATTAACTGTTAAATCAGAATAACTGATTTTCTAAAAAAACCAATTGCTTTACTTTTTTAGGTTATGCTCTCATTACATCTGTTTTGCATTTTGAAAAACCTGTTACTGACTGAAGTTACCCAAAGTATTTTAGAACTTCTCCCAAAGATACTTGATCATTTAGTATCTACTACTCTGCAGCATACTCGCATCTATTTCTTTTGTAAATATATCGAGACCTTTAAAGGGAGGAAGCAAGAGAAGAAATTATATAGAAGGGTATTCTTGTTTTTCTGGCGATGGGAGGTCATGGCTATAGTCATTTCCCTGGCAGAGTGTGGGCCTTGTTCCTCCATCACACCTATTCTTTGTCTTCTCCCGTTCTCCTTTGGCTTAGAAATCAAGAAACTTTCTCCTAATTAAATATGGCAATGCTTGCTTTGCATTTATTAATCTGAACTTGCCAAAATAGCTTAGACATACATCACTACAGATGTGTAGTTTCCTTGATACCCTATTCCGAAGAGTATTTAGTACCATGTACAGTCTTTATTTGGTCAATTAGAAACATGCAAACCAAGTTCTGTGTTGTAATTGCTGTCCACAGCGTAATGGGAATCAGGAGATTGGTCAGTGAAGTTTCCCTCAAAATGTTTCCTTTGAGTGCTGTGCTCCAAAAGGAGGTGTATACTTCCGCACTGAGGTAGTGCGGCTGTATGCGATTTTGAGTTAACCATAAATGTGATGCACAGATGTTTCTCTCCATGGGAGAAAAATATATTCCAATGATTTACTTTATTCAGTGTGGATTAAGGTTTTCAAAGATGTTGGCTGAGGATTGCTAGAAGTATAGTTACAAGAGATATGACAGTCTTGTACTATGTCAGGCAAGAAGGTGAAAAGCAAATTTGGAGTATTAAAAGTTTTTGCTTTAACTGGAAAAAAAAAATTAGTTTGCTGCATGAAATGTTGAAGGCCATTAGTGCCTCTGCCTAGATAAAATAATAAAGCAATTGAATTACTGACTTTCAAAATGCATCTACTCTGCATGTGTGATTTGTAGCAACATTATTTACTTAGCATGCCCTGTATAATGTACAGGTTTTACAGCATGTTACTTTTTAAATATGTAAACTCCAAAAGGAGCCATTACAGTCTTTTGTGTCAGGGTGTCTCTGGTTTAATAGCCATGAGGACGTCTTTAAGCCATAACTTTCAATTCCTGCTGTTGCATTTCAAGGTTGAATGCACAGACTTTAAGAACTGAACCCTGCAATCCTCACATAGTATGCTTTTTAGTTAAGATTATAACAATTCTTTTAAAATTCTGTTGTGAACAGTTCTATTTGCATCATCTTAAGTGTTAACAAGGCTTTTTCCGTGTATGGGTTGCAAGCCTGCCCAAGCTCTTGCATGCAAACATGTTTAGGAACAGAAATCTGTGAATGAAAACTCCAGTGCGTTGTGAAATACTGTAAAATTTTTAATTCCTCTGAGTTTTCAGTCTTCTCTGTCCTTTTTAAATTTTATTTTTATTTCTTTTTTTATTTTTTTTAATTTATTTTTTATTTTATTTATCCTAGGCATGGTACTTTAGAGGGCTGGTGTGTAACTGATCTCCAGAAATGGGAAGTACCACACAGCTGAGTGGATCCATGACTGCACACTAATGAGAGACGTTTTACCTGTCTGATCACACGAAGGCAGACTGCAGAATAGTGGTGCAGTGACCTGACAATACACAGTGGCATATTAACCCATTTGTAGTCCGGCCAAATTTTGGCCAGTATATCTCTTTATGAAGTAGTTTAGGGTGGCAGTTTTCTTTCCAAGTTTTCCAGGTAAACAAGGAGAAGTTTCTGTAGTATTTTGCAACAGAAAAAAATGTTATTTGTAAACAGAGATTCCATCTCCCTTTATCCAGCAGGAATAAAGGTTGCAAGAGCAAATACATATTTTTAGGAAGCCTAGAATTGCTCCTTGTTGTCAACAAGTGAGCAGGGATTCAGGCGTCTGGCTGGCTGCCCTCAAGTTATAACTACTGGGAATGCAGCTCAGAACTTGGGAGGTTGAACCCATGCTGTGGGATTGAGAGTAATTTGGACTTTATAAAGCTTGTGAATCATAGTGCATGATTCTGCTCTTGTATTTCTGCAGCCAGTGAAAGAGTCAGACTTGGACCTGCTAACAGGCAGCCTCAAATTCTAGGATGCTGAAGCTCAACAGGATTCATTTTCATGAAAGTGTGCTCGTCGCATTGTATGCTCTGTCTTGGAAGCAAATGGAAGAACACTTCCAGGGGTCTTGGTGGATTCCTTTGCTCAGCTCACCTTCAGTGGGAAAGAAGAGTAGAGTGATAGGGAAATCTGTCTACATCCAGCTATGAATTCCATTTTGTATTTTTTGTCAAAAATGTTCAAATGCCTCAAAGAAATTTTAATGAATTATTGTCCAGACAGCATCCCTGTTTGACAGTGGTTCCAAATGTGTTCAGACAGAGTGCATCCCAGTTATTACTGCTATTTGCAGAGATTAGTGTCTCTCATACTGAAGTGTACAGTCACTGTAGCTAAGAAACATCTCTGACCACCTGTCTTGCTCTTCTACTGTGTTATTTAAGAAAGAGTTAAAGCAGAAGCCTCAGCTAGGTGAAATTATGAAAGAACATGGTTATACAACAAGAAGCTTTAGATCTTGGATGTGTTTGCAGAATCTAAAACATCTGGACCACCACATCCCATGTGCCTACAAGGGAAGTCAGGTATGATGCTAAGTGGTGGAGTGTGTCATACAGCTCTGATTCCGAGTGGTCAAACTCTGGCCGGGCCCACTTAGTTCTGCAGTAGGAGGGGTCCTGCTTTCAGATTTTTCACTTACACTTTAGTGATGCTGGCCGCTATGGTAATGTGAGTCTGAAACCTGAAAGAGAATATCGTCTTACTAGGAATGAGATAAATGTGATGGTATAAAGCCTTTTCACCAAAACTTCACTTTAGGGGACTGTCTTTGAATACCTTCTGGTTACTCTGCAGGTGTCCTGGTAGGCTGTCTCTGAAGTGGCGGAGACAGGCCGGTCCACTTGATGTACATCTCTCCAGAGCCGGTGGAGAGAGCTCTCCAGACCTACACAGAGTAGTTCTGGCTGTTACCCTCTCCTAGCTGAGAAGAGATGTATTGCTCTCCCCTGAAGTCTAACGTAGTTTCTTCTGCTAAGACCAGGTTTGATAATTTGAGTTAGAGAGCTGTGGTTTTAACTCAAAGAATTTAGAAGGAAAATTTCTACTATAAAACACACTATTTAATATGCCTGATACGCATTTTTTTGAAAAGAAAGAAGCTGCACCTTTGTTACAATTTAATTGCCATATTACAGTTAAACAAGTTACATTGGTACATTGATTAATATTTTGCAGTTTTAAACCACTGATAATAAATGGAAATTTTATACAGTTGTTTCTCCTTGATGGGATATTTCTGCATTCTCCATTGCCCTTGGATTTTCAAATAGTGAAAAGCAGGTTTTAATTAACAAACTTGCTTTAGATCATGAGAGGATGGAGGCTGTTGAGCACAGAATGAACCACATGATTTATGTATGTCACCGACTCTTTGCCTACTACCATGAGAGTGAAGGTGAAGGCCAATACCATGAAAAAGCTTTAAACATTGTGGAGTAGCAGCTATATTTTGGCATGTTCAAAATAATGCAAATGTTGAACAGCGCTTGCGGCACTCTTATAGTAGCTGGTCGAAAACTGGAGTCAGTCTAAGCTTGTGATCTTTATATTAAAGCCTTTTAATTCACTTGACACAAATCACCTCCTCTTATTTTCATGACCTGCAATGACAGCTTAGAACAACATCTAGAGTGTTTTAGCAGCCACAGACTTTCTCCATCAGGGAAGCTGGAACTCCAGTTTCAATTACAAGATGCTGCAAAGTAGCTTTTCTGCAAAAGTGGTCCTTGTGATGACAAGTAATACTTTGAACTAAAACCTTAAAAATACATAACTTAAAAGTTTGTCATTGGGACTGCTGATAGAGTCTTGTAAGTCTGCTATGAGTAATCTTTCAGTAGATGCCCGTATAGGCTTGACTTCAAAATGAAAGTGAGTCACAAATTTGAGAACATGACTTTTCAATCACAAGGAGTAAGACACAAAAAGCTCTTATTTGGAAAGCAAATTTAAAAGATTAAAAATTAATTGCATATATTAAAGTTTACTTACAGGCAGCTGATTTTTGAGCATATGTATATTTACAGTACATCTTAAAATATTCTATGGAAGAATAACTTAGCAGTCCTTTAACCAAGTGCTTGGAATAAGTATGGTAAATAAGGCTTTTTATAATAGGGATTTTGGGGCAGAGTTCACGGATGGGAATACTTACCTGATTGAGACCACTGGGACTCTTGCCATTTTGTTCCATTCAATCTATTTTTATTTTTGGCTGGGAATTGGCTGTCAATATAGTGAACACAGTGTTCAGAAATATATATCCAGGTCATAAACAAAGCACACTTTCAGAATTTTAGTGAACTAAAAACACAAGGTGCAGTATGTATTGTTTTTGGTGTAGACAATGCTTAGCATACTTGATGCATGGTTTTGTACATGTGTTTTAGGAATGAATATAGTGAAACAGTTTTGGTAATGCAGAATTTGGGTAATTCATAATTTGGATGTTGTGTAGCTGTTAGGTGCTCTTAGGTTGCGTGGACAGAACAAAGTATTTTATGGATGTCACCAGTAAATTAATATTGCTGCTATTGCAGGCCTCCAGATAAGGTTGAATAATCTTGGTTGACTACTTTCTCAGAAGATACAGAGAATTTCTTACTTTTTACAGTTGCTTAATATAAAAGAATAAAGTGGCATTCTGACTTCTGTGCACATGTACAGTTTAGCAATGCCAAACATTACGCCCAGTGCTTTTGGGTGATCTAAATGGAAGTTAAATTTTGGTCAGACATTAAAATCTGCTTATGTTTAAGGTATAGCTCTGTTGGGGTTTCTCTGAGTCATTATCATGAGTGGGAGGGTAATGCAAACTCTCTCAATATAGGGTGTGTTTTTTTTTTCTTCATATGCTGCATTAACAGCTAAAATGCGTGCATCTTTTGGGGTGGGGAGGAAGGGGAAGAGGAGACAAAATTCAAGGTTAAGACCGTAATAGCCCTTTGGGAAATCCCATTTTACCAGAAAGTGGAACATTAAAAGTCTTTGCCTATATTAAGTATTACAGTATGTTTATCTCATATCATCAAAGGTTGTAAATATGTTTATATACACAATGCATGCCTAATGGTTTTTGTAGTCAGTTGAGTTATAAGATGTTGAACCACGTGTGCTCTGGATACAGTGGTGGAATAAATTTCTCATACGTGTGGGACTGTGACCGTTGAAACAATCATTACTGAAACCATATACCTTATTTCCTGTAACTAATAGCAGCTCTCTACCTATGGAATATATTAACAGTTATTCCCTTGGTTTTGGATTGTTGCTAAACTATTTTGTTGGACAGATATTTAAACATGATCTGTAATTTATGTTTTCTGAATACGTCAATGAACAGAGCTAATTATGGCTTTCTGATGCGAGCTATGCTGATGTTTGTGAAACCACACTTATGTGTATAAGACAGAGTGAATGTATATTCCTTAATAAATCATGGAAAATGATGAGTTTTCTCTACCTGTTTGGTAGTTCTGGTTAACAAAAATACCTTAGTTGGGTTTAAACCTAGAGTTTATAAAGAAGCAATGGTTTCTGTGGCTAGTTGAACAGTTAATGTTCTTTTCCAATAAAGTAAATATTTTTCTATTGTTCTGTATGGTACTCAAAATTTTTTTTTAATTGAAAATTGTTGGGTCTGGCAGCACTGGCCCATTTAGGGCCTTGCGGGGGGCCACACCGCCCGTGTCACTTCTGTGCAATGTGCTCACCTTGTGGTACGAATGAAGTGGGTGACAAATGTCCTGAATGGACGTCACTGTGAGATGCTGGTTTTGAGATGGGGATTTAATTAACATGGAGAGAAGTCTCACGAAGTACCTAAATTGATCAGTATTTTAATATATATATATAAAAAATATATCAGTCATGTTCTCTGACATCCTGTCCACTTAGGATAATTTTCTTATTCCAGGTAGTTTCTTGTTAATGTATGTGCTGACGAATGTGCTACTACATATACATATGGTACCTATAGAGTAACAAATTTTTCAAACCACGCAGTGACACACTCCTGAGAATAGAGCTGAGCCGTTGGTGGAACCCACACAATTATTGGCTCCAAAGAGCAGCTCTTGAGAGAGGAAGCAGCGTAATGAGAAAGGGGAAGCAGATATGTTTTTCTAATATTTGTTGTTTTCTTTGAAATGGGTAAAAGAATACCTGGAGTGATTTATATCTAATTGAGGATTGCATTCCATCAGATAGGGTAACTGTTCTCAGGCCATTTATCATCAGTGTCTTTCCGAGACCTCTAAGGAGCATATAGTACATATTTACCTTAACTTGGCTAGGTCAAGGGAAGTGAAGCAAAAATAATAGATGTTATTTTTGTATGTGAACAAAACTGGAAATCATGTGGGTGAAATATGAGGTAAATGACTGTGTCCTACCTCCTCTGTGACTTTTTAAATACAAGAAATTATTAGTTGTATTTAATATAACTTCCTTTGCATTATCAGTGTGTGTTTTTAAAGCATAAGATTTATTGGCTGACTTTTTCATTGTTCTAGATTAATCAATCCCTGAAGGAAAAATGACATATATTGTGCTGCCATCGTTATTTAATATTTTCATATTTTAGTAGCATCTTTAAAAAAAGCATGCTATATACTGCTTTTTATGCAACACTTTTACCAAAACCAATTTGAAGCATCGTATTGGTAGTGCATACAGATCGTATGACAAAGAATTTTAGTGAGTAATATCTACATTTTGGGGTGCCGAGAGTCTTGTACAGAAAGCCTTTGAGCTTCAGATCGTCTCTGCAAAATTTGTCATTGCTGGTTTTCTTCCATTCATGCTACTGCTGGGACCTATGAATGCTATTAAGAAGAATTACATAGCAAGAACTATTTGACACATGCTCCACAATGAATCTAGTTTTGAACTGATTTTCTCAATGTAACTCAACCTAAAGGAGTTTATTGTATTGCAGAATCTGTGTAACCTTTGCATAACACTTTTTGTTAATAGAGCTAAAGGTAGAAGGATAAGGCAGAATAACCTAAATGTCAGGATCTTTAAACGAGAAGGAAACCTGAGAACTTGAAAAGACTTTTACTCTCAGCATGTACATTCATTCCCTGTCACAATAAGGAACATGCAGTGAAAACTGTTGCAAAATAACACCAAATAGCACAGTGTTGATTCAGCTAAACCTAGTGATAAAATGGTTTCAGAACTAGTCTGATTAAGTGAAATTTGATCAGATATTTTATGAACAAATTACTTTGCTGCTGATACCAATAATGATTTGTAAATTAACTGTAACTCTTGTTTAGTGAGTGACTGACTCAGTGACATTTATAAACTTTTCATGTACCCTCGTTTTTTGGGGGCTGAATTTGCAAAATGCTTCCTTCTATTCCTTTGAGTTAAATTTTCTGCGACATTTGATGACAAGCATAGCATGATTAATTGCAAATTGTCCTTTAGGTGAATAGAGCATATTCTAAACACAGCTTGTGTTTTTAGTGTAGTTATTACCCGGCAGGTTCCCCGAGTGCTTTAGAGTACAGATGCTGATTTCAGTTACATCACTGTAAATTCAGAAACCGTCTGACTTCGAAAGTGTGATTCTGAAATTAGGTCAGTGGAAAAGATATAAGAATCTGCCTTGCTACCTGAAAAGAAGCAAACTCCAAAATGGAGTATAGTCTCTGCTTCCAGAAAGCCATTGGTTTCCTTAGCAGGAATGTATTCGTCCAAAAAATAGTCTACTTGAATTTCTTCAGCATTTGAATTTTTGTTGTTGCCTGCCTGGCTAGTTGATCTTTTGCTAGGTACGATGCCCTTGTAATTTTTCTTCCTGTTTTCTAACTTCTCATTACAGCATATTTTCTTTTCACTTGAACTTGAATTTAACTAAATTTCAAGGTTGAGGTTACAATTTAGATTTTCTTGAGAGTATGTAGTTCTCTATTGAATTCTTTCTTCTTGTCATCAGAGACTCTGAAAAGATAAGAATTACAATCTGAAACCACTAGAAATTAAAGGTCAGGAAATGGATGTACAGTCTTACAATATACAACATCAATCATGAAGCCCAAGCGACGCTGGTCCTCCCTTGGTAGGGTATTTTGAGTAGGAAATCATCAGAGATGCAATCGTGGATGGTAAATACCTTTATGGGGTTTTGTTTTTAGCGTTTTTATCTGATGGTTTTGCTCAAAGCATCTGAAAAGCAGCTTTCCAGTACCCCAAGACTGTGACTCATGAAGCAGATGAGCAATAGTCACAGGGCGTTCATCTTTCCCTTCGTTTTGGGCAACGTGTTTTGCTTCCTGTTTGTCAGCAGCCCCGTGGCTCAGCGGGTAGATAGCTTCCTTAAGTCTGCAATATTGTTCGGTTCCAGCCATTTGGGAGTGCTCAAAAGTAACGTGGTTTACGTCCCCTCTAGGGGCTGAGCGTGTCACTTCGGTGACGTTCCCAGCTCCCGGGAATGGAAGGTCGAGTGCTGGAGGGGTACTCGGGCTGTGTATCTGCGGGCTGCTCTCAGTCGTCTTTCTTTAAGTCACTTAGTCTGATTGCTGGTATTGGGAACTCTTTTGGCTGAAATGTGTTTGAATTGTTGTTTAGTTTTATCTGCCACCAGGAAAAGGGCAAAGCCTATGTAAAAATGAATAAGCTGCATTTTATGGACATATCCCCTAACCTATGAAAGTATAACGTCTTTAAAAATGTGTTGGGAAGCCAAGCTACTTTTAAATGTCTGACTGAAAAGGAAAAAAAATAAAAGTAAAAATACAATATTTCTAAATCCTGCACATTTAGATTGCTTCAAAAATTTCAAATGGCAAGTTTTAATGGTTGAAACTAATAGGTGTGATAATTTTGTCAATATAATTGTTAATTAGCCTTTTTGAAGTAAACCTCTGAATTTAAAAAGAAAGATTAATTTCATGAGAAAAAAAATAAGACACTGTATAGGGCCTTGCAATGCATTTCTCCTTTTTCCAATATCTTTGTCTTAATTAAAATAATAAGGTGCATTTCTGAAGTAAAACAGTTCTTTATTGTCTTTTTCAGAATCCAAACAGGTCTGAAACACTAGGAACATGAGTATTCTTCTCATTGAAGCTTTTTATGGTGGTTCTCACAAGCAACTGGTGGATCTTCTTAAGGAGGAGATGGAAGAATGTGTCCTCTGCACCCTCCCCGCCAAGAAGTGGCCGTGGAAAGCACGGACCGCTGCCATCTCTTTCATGCAAACGGTACCACCTAATGCTAATTACAGGTAACCCGGGAATTGGATAATCTCCTAGCTCAAATTGGAGAGGGGCCTTCAGCCAGGTCTCCCAAGCTAAATCTTCAGTTATGTGTATATGAATGTGTATATGCAAGGGAGTGGAGACTTGTAATGGACAAATACAAGTTTTTCTCCTTGCTTTGCCTTCTTCGGGTGTAAATATGGGAAACTGCATCTCTAGTCTTTGGAAATCTCTTTAAGAGTGGAAGTATGTGGATTCGTTTCGATGTATGTGTATATGTACATCTTACTTTTAAATTACCAAGCAAATTCAGAGACACTGAAAGATTAAAACTGGGTTTTGCACAGATTACGTTGAAAGATAGCAGAGACGTGCACAATGCTAGCTTCCTCACTTGCCCTCCCATCTATCTATTAAGAAGGCTGATTTATCAGAACGTACTGTTCAGGCTGACCTACAGGATTTAAGGGGGCAGTTTTATCTTAACAGCAGTCGGGTTCTGTAACGTGCCTGTGACTGTGGACGTCAGTTATGCGCCTATGTAAGTTGTGAATTTCTATCAGCTGGAACCTGGACTGATAAAAGCCAAGTATTTAGGTCAACAGATCGCTATCACCTAGTGAGAATCAGCCACTCCAGTACCCAGCCGTCTTTAAAACCAGCTTCTTTAGCCTACCTACTCGGTGGAGATATGATGAGATGATGGTGTTAAGCAGCGACGTGCCATGGGGTGCAGCGAGTGCCTCCGTCTGTGCGCTGCAGAGCATCATGGAGCCAGTCGTGAGCAAGCACTCCGGTGTCATTACCCCTGTGCGGCAAGAGACCGGGATGTTTTAGCACAAGCGCCTGCTTTTCACCCAGAAAATTAACTTCAGCAGGTCTAAGTACATCTCAGTGATGTGCTACCCAGCTATAGTTACAGCTGAGAATTGCCTCTAGTATTTGCTACTCCAGATAGGAATAAGCAGAAATATTGGATGGGGGAGGAATATGATTTTTCAAGAATAGATCTTGTCCTATAGATGCTGCATTTAGCCAGCCAGTGTTACCCAGCACAGCAGTTATCCGTTCGGGAGCGTGTACTATGTGCACATGCACCTTTTCTATTTCTGCTTCTGACTTCCATTTCAAATAAGCTGCCATCGCAAGCGAAATATAATTATGAATTTTTCCCTGTTGGTCTCGTGCAAGGCATTTAGCGTTGGTCTCGTAGCGCTTTCCTTTTGCAACGGTTCTGGTTTGAAGGAGTCTATATGACAAACTGTTATGTAAATCTCTCTCGTAGCACAACCGCATCCTCCAACGCGGCGCAATGTTATCTGTGTGCCTTCAAGGTCAGCAGCCCAAGCTGTCCAGCACTAACTGTATTAAACTAATCAGGCATCACTCATAGACATACACTTCATTAGTTTAACTTACAGTTACATTGACCTAAGATAACTTAACTCCAATTTGTCAAGTAATCCGCATCTTGGAGGGAGGGGGGGAACAGAAACAACAACAACAAAAAAACCAACCCAGCAGCTTGAAAACTCCCTTGAAGTTAATAAACTTGCAATCTGTCATAGACTTATGTGCAAATATAACCTTTACTGACAACAAATAAATCTGAGCTAACCAATAAAGCATCTTAAAGAGAGGAAAGCTTTTTCTTTGCTGTTGCTGTTAGTGCGTGATCAGACAGAATCAAATAGTCAAAGTTCACAAAGATGTAATGTTTAAAAGAGAGTACATACCATATCCATGCATGCAGGATAAAATTTTAGGAACAAAGGCTGATGTGACTGGTGAGAGGAAAACTAATTAGAGGTACCATCTACTTTACTTGCACATTTTTAATGTTTGTTTTGTAATTGAATGTTTCAAGTATTTTATTAAATTAAAAGTATAAATGCATCAGACTACAGGCTAATGAGGCTGACTAGTCTCTCCTGCTATAAAAAACATTGGTTAAAATTAACATTGATTCTTCTACTTCTAGCATGCCAGTAAGCATTTAAGATCTGCTTCCCAGGTAGTAGTGACTTATTATTCATCTTAAGACAAAATTATAGCAAATTGTCAGGAGTGTATGTTTTGAATTAGATATTTAAATATTTCAGTCTTCTTGGGAGGTAATGGGAAATCACAAATTTACATTATTTACAATATTGACGTTATTTGTGACTCATTTTCTAGAATCAAAAACTTGTTTCTAAGTGCTTTTCAGATAGAGATCAATGGTGTTTCATAAATACCTTGTTTCTGTGTATGCATTTAATAATCCAGAAAGATCACAAATATTTCAAGTGCAAACTTTTTTGGTAACATCATTGCATTGTTAAATTTTTCTTTTCAAAGTGTACTTTAAATCAAGATGCTGGAATGTGTGGGAAATCATACTGATACAAATAAGTCTGATAATATTGTCATAGATCTGTATAGCAGTAATATATGTATTTCTTAAAAATGATACTTTTACAGCTAATTATGGAAATTGTGATTTGTTAGTTTTCAAGTGATGTGCAGTGAGCTAAGTCTAAAAAGTGCTTTGGAAGGAAGAGAGCTTAAAGTGAAGAATCGTAGTTCTTAAATTTGCACGCTCTTCTGTGACCAGTGAGTTGCGATGAGCCGACGTAGACTTCCTTACCGGAGAACAGACAGGTATTCCCTTGGGGAAGACTTCCAGCTGAATTGGTAAGGAGCAGTGCGGGCAGCAGCGCTGTCGGGAGCTGTGCGGCCGGCGTCGTGGTACGCGATGAACGGCATGTCCCCATGCAAGAGCTGGGCGAGCTGCCGAGAAGCAGAGTTGTCACAGGGAGATGGTGTTCTCGTTTTTCAAGAGGAACTTGCATAGCTACTGTGGAAAGTATCAGAGACTTGGTACTTTGTCTGCAACATTGAGTAGATACTATTTCCCTGACTCAGTTTGCTGTCATTGTCGTTGTCGTCTTCTTTTTCTTCTTCTTCTTCTTAAAAAAAATTCTATTGTCATGACTTCATTGTGCAATGTGTAGTTAAACCAGCTCAAATCTTCATTCATCTCCTTAAAGGAGGACAGAAACCTTGATGAATATGGCAGATCGGGCAGGGAGTATGTGCTCAAGCTTAGAAGGCCATAAGAACATTATTTTAAAGGGGGGATACATAGCTAATGAACTTGAAACAGTCTAATATATTGATGTACTGAAGCAACAGAACTGCACATTTTTAAGTGCTTTCTTGCCTTGCCATATAGAGACTTGCATGATTTTTCCTTTCTGCCTTAATTGGACTGAAGAGGTCTATTTTGAAGTGACATTTGTACAAGAAGTCTCATCCATTCACAACAGCTATTGCTATGGAGAATTTCCTTCCATCTCCTGTCAGAAAGAGAGGAGAAAAGGGACTTCGTTGACTAATCTCTCATTTTCTATTTCTTCTCTGAAATCTATCTCTGAGTAGGAGGAGCAAGACATTTTTGTCTGTTCTCTAATTCTTTGATTTCTAAGAAAATGTGAGAGTCCTCTGTAGAAATTGTGGCTCCAGTGTTACCTTCCTTCACATCAAGAGGGAGAGGAATGCTACATTTTCTAGACAGTAATTTCCAAATGAGGGCATTTGAAATTTACTGTAAAAGGGCAACATTACTCTTTGTTTTTTCTAGATAAATTTTTTTCAACAATTACAGAGTTTTCTCATCAGTTCATGGAATATGGCAAAGAGAAGTGACCTACCGGAAGCCCCGCTGCTGTCAGTCTACAGAGTCCTGGCATTGTGCTTGCTTCATCTCCCAACTTGCCTGAGACAGCTAAATTCTTTGAAAAATTTAGATGTCTGAACTGCTCGTCTAAAATTAATTTTGATTAATTTAGCACAAAGTGACTAATTGCAGAAAGCGAGTAACAAACCTCTTAGAAATTTTTTTCCTTAACTCAAAGGAAGTTCTCAAATTTGAAAACAGTAAGTTATTACAGCATTTCAGGAAGAAATACTTGATTTGTTGCTTTTCTCTTTACCATAATTCCGTTGTTTATTACCATGAGGAAAAATATTTTAAATTTCAGATTAAAAAAATAATCAAGATGACACACTAAACAAAAGCATTTTATTTTGCTCTCAGGCTATGCTCTACAAAAAGTATTAATTCAAATTAAAAAGTTGGTAGTATAAGACTTAGATCTGCAAGAATGGAGGGACTAAGTGCAGTATAGCTTCAAGTTTGGTTTTAATAGCACTGCTAGTTTATTTTCAAAATAAATAAATAAATATAATGTGTAACATTCTGTACTGCCCCCCAGGTAGCTGTTCATATGAATACAGATTTTATTTGTAACAGACTCTGGCCCTGAAATACCCCTAGGGTAAATGCTAGCATATATATACCCCTTGAAATTTGACAACTATATTTTAAAAGACAAACTCTGTGCTTTTTACATTTTACAGAAGAGAAAAATCATTGGTTTTAATTACTGAAGCTCTGAAAAAAATCTGAAGGGTGTGGTGTTCAGCAATATATAGCATATTCCGAGAGAATATAATGTAGACTTTTTTTTTTTCCTTGTAACATGTTAAGACCACTGGCTAGATTTAGGGTTGTTTCAGATCTGTTGCTTTCATTGTGTCCTCTAAGGAAAAAAAATATATGATGGAGTGAGTTCTTTACTAGCTAATATACTGATGTCACCAAGACGTTCTGTTAAAAACTATGATGCTGTAAATTTTTATTCCAGTGAGTAATTCATGGAATGGGTAGTCCCGTTGAAAACATAACACAACTTGCGTGTGTAAGCATTAGCAAGTTAGAGTACTTATTGTTTTCTAGATATTTTCTTTTCTAAAAAAAAAAAAAATACCTGCAGGTAACATAACCTGGGGAAGATTTTGGAGATGTGAATCGAAGTAAGGCATGCAAACTTCACCCTTTTCACTTAAAGCTGAATATGTAGATGGCCATTTGTGCTGGGAACATTTCTGTCCCAAAAACACACATGCATATATGCACACGTCCTTGTGTTTTCAGCATCTCGATCTCAGCCTCGGCAATAAGCTAAGGTAATGGAGAAATATCTTCAACGATTTTCTCCCCACCTGCACGTTTTTTCTTTTTGCCCTCCAGCCATTCATGTGTTCTCGCAGTGACAATAACAGCCGCAGCAAAGATGGTTTTTATGTCAAATATTGGAAGTGTATCTTTATATAATCTCTGTGTAGGAAGAGGAATTATTTTCCCTGTGTTAGAGGCCTTCCCTGCATTTGGCCCTAATAAGAGTCAGGTAAGAAATAAATTGCTCGTGTGAGTAGTATGTTAGTTAAATAAAAGATAACCACTTATGTACAGATTAAAAAATGTTTACCTGATACTTTTCTGTGTGTTTTAGGGTGTTTGTTTCTGTATATAGGTGAAGAAAACTAGAATTTCATTTATGGTATTGATTACTAAGAGTGTGTATTTTGGTGTTATTGCTAAACTTCGTTATGTTTGAGAATGGAACATGGCTCACCTTATCGGAGTTGCTGAATAATTTTCGGCCCAGAGATCTTTTAAGTTTCAAGCTATTTCTTTGCTTCTCAATATAAGATTAAGAAATGAGTGTGTGTGTGTGCATGTGCGTGTTTTCAGCTGCACTTTTATGTGAGATGTGGGGGAACATACTCCTAGAGAACAGACTGTGAATCATCTCTTGTACTTTGATCCTCACAAAGAGGTACGGTGACTAAATGGAATAGCCAGTATCCCCAGATCTCATCTTTGATTAAAAATAAAGATAACGTGTGTGAAACATATATGTATTTTCTCACTAAGTGGTACAACATTCTTACCTTGCTGTAGAGATGTCCAAACCGGGAATAACAGATATCCTTTATGTTAAGGAGTAAAGTACACTGAAAAAAATGGTGTCGGAGATGCTGCTTAGTTCTGTGCTCCTCTTTTGCTCTCCCTAGCTACAGAAAGGTCATTACTTCTTTTATTCATTAGTGCTAAACTTGCTTGCATTTTTTAAAAACAAATCAGCGGAGTTCACGAAGGGTGGTTAACATGGGCTTGTGCAAACCCAGACACATTCGTTCTGCCCACGCGCTGAACGAGCTGGTTGTGAGCGAGCTTCGCACCGGCGGGCCATATGGCCGCACTGGCATGGTGTTGAGCCTCAACTAATAAGCCCTACTGAGATGCGAGATACAGGCACCATGTACGGAGCTGAAACAACTTTGTGACTTCTGACCAGAGCTGGCGCCTGTCCAGCCAGCTCAGAGTGCGGGCAAAGAGAATGTGTGTCCATATGGAAGCGTACGAAGCTCCACGATGTAGCACAGATGATACCCTCCACTTCCATAGCCCCGGATAATAGAGGTTGTCCTAGAGGCTGAATAGAGAGTGTGAAATTCATGCTGATGAGGAGAGCTTAGAGGCAATCTTATGGTGAGGCTACGTCATGTGGGAAGGTAGGTGTAAAAATGGGCTTTGTGCCGTTTAGGTTAATATCACCCCAAATCTGTTCTGAAAACTTCTTCTGCAACTGTCGTCAGTCAAAATAAACTTCTGAAGAAGAGCGTATTTGAACGAATTTGAGAATGATTTGTATCGGAACACTAATAGAAACCAATGCGTTGTTTAAAATGACGAGAGTGTTGTTTATTGTTTGAAAGTCTGCAACTGAGATACATATATATGTATATATATATAATTTTTTTTTGAATTGGAAAGATAGTATAAATAAAGACAACTGCTCCAGTATAAAGTCTAAGGAAAAGGTCATTTGATATTGAGAATAACAACGCTGCTGTGTTTTCTCTGCTCGGAATTAGGCTGCTAAACTTCACTTTTCAGTATCGCTGCGAAAGGCTGCGTGAAAGTTTTCCTGAAGCCTGCTAAGGAGGTGGGATCCCCTTTGTTCAGCAGATTAATTACCTTGCTGCTGCTGTGCAGAGTGGCCAGAAGCAAAGTTCGAGCGCATTAAGTCCTTGTATAGTATCGCATTTTAAGAGTGAATGTTTTTTATTCCTCAGTCTGGCCGCATAAAACCTGAAAAAGGCAAAACAAAACAAAACCAAAAAAAACCCAACAACCAATAATTCTTTAGAGAAACAGGACAAATAATTTTATAAGTAAACTACCTGAAATTTATTCTGGCAGACAGCAAAATGATCTTAAACATTCACTTTGCATTAATCAACTTTGCCTCAGATAAAATGCTGGCAGATGGTAGCTATTCATTTGAAAAGTGACAGGTTTTCTTTACATTTTTGTGTGTAAACCCCCACATGCACACTTCCCTCCAAAAAGTTTAGTCGTCTGATTTGTCCAACATGCTTTTTTTTTCTTTTTTTTTTTTTTTTAAACAGTGCAGTTATTAGGCCTTTTCACAATTTGGCTAGTTAAAAGAGGTTTTAGATTAATTTAAAATAAGAATACTTCCTTTGAAGTCGGTGGAAGCGTATATATGATCTAAAATTTGGCATAAATTAGAACAGAACGATTAACACAATGCAATGAAAGGTACGGGACGGGGAAGTATGCTAGCTGGAATAGTTACCTGATCTGTAGATAGTACTAATGTGAAATGGCAGTTGTCCGTTTGATGTGTAAAAGATTTGCTGAAATTCCCGAAAAGTATTCTGATGAGACAATGAAAGAACAGTCTGTTTTTTCAAACTGTAGCATGTGTTTTTCCTTTATGTTCTTCAGTGCCTGGGGAAATACTTATTTTTCTTTCTAAAATGAATTTTATGAATCACCTGGAGATTTGATATTTACATTGCTAGCAGTAAAATGTAATGAAATAGTGCATTATGATTCAGTATTTCTACACTTAGGATTTTAATGAGTATTTTATCTGTCCTTTTAAACAGTTTCTGTGTATAGGTTTTATTTCCAGATTAGTTATAGATTACATTTCTATTTTCAAATAACAAATATATACAGTACTATATTATAAAGAGTATGATACTTTTTTTTTCAATTCATTTTCATTCTAGTCCATAATACTCATTTGATCTTCCAAAGGGAAAAAAAGCAAGCTTTTGGTTTGCATCTAATAAAGAGAAAATTCTTGATTTTTTTTCTCTGCTGCTTTTTTCCTAATCTCAACTATTTTTTGTACCTTAGAAATAAATAATCCAAATTTTGTCAGATACTTGGTTTGCACATTATTTGGATTTATAGCTTTATATTCCAGTATCATAAATAACCAGCTGTCTTAATAAGTATTTACAGCTTGGCTTAGCTTTGTGAATTAATATATAATGAAAAGAAATTTTATGTAATGCAAACTGTTTCTAGCAAAACAGTTTTGGGAAAAGGTCTACGTTAATACTGCTGTTTTCTTTTGCAAGCATTAACCTGACCCAAATGCATCAAAGGTCGTCTTCCCATTAAATTCAGAAAGCCTTGTTTCAGGTTGCTAGGGACGTTCCCGTTGTCGGTCTACGATGGACCGAGAATTCTGTTAGGAAGGTTAATGTGTAGTCAACGTGAAGAATAGTTTTAAACACTGTAACACAGTTAATGTAAGGCATTTTCCTGTTGGAACCGTTTCGGTGTAGCTGTTGCTTTACAGAGGAAAGGCCTGTGGTAGCGGCCGCTCCAGATCCTACCCTGAAAGGAGTAAAATTCTGATACAGCATCCAGTTATGCAAAAATGCGTGCAAGCAAGTATCCTGAATTCATTAGTGGCAATATTAAACCTTTCATAAGAGGAGTTTTCTAAATTTCATGTAGACGTTATAATTAAAAATATTCTTGTATATAATCATTTTCGCTATATCCCACTGGCCAATATAACCCACTGGCACGATACCATTCTGTGACAAACAGATGGTGAAATGGGGAAAGAAGACCCTTCCAAAATAACTGTTTTGGCTTTTCCAGTAATTGCATTTTTTCATACTTTCATTAATCTTTGTTGCTGCACTCCGAATGTTCTTTTTGCCCTGCGTCACTTAGTTCACCCTGAACGCAGGCCTCACCGTTAGTACATACCCTGACAGTATAGTATTCCCTGCTGTTCAGTTTGTTCCGCTTCTTGTCATATTGTAACTTTTCAACTTAATTCCGTTGACTTGTCTTGAACATTTGAGTAGGTGCTTTCTCCGATGTGCTGGGGTGGTACCGATTTGCCTTTTATGGAAGTCCAGGCAGTATTTCTGCAGCCGTTTTTTCAGGTCACCTGTGGGATGTTAACCTCTGCCGTGGATGCCAAAGAGTTTTGGTATGCATTTTGAACGTGCTGAGCCAGTCCATTAAGTACTATGGAAAGGCTGGATAGGTGTTAGATTTGTAACATTCTTCATATGACTATGTAGGCAGTATCTATATTAACAAATACTGCAACTCGTTATGGTTGTAGAGAGGCTGTAGAGCGAAATGGTGCTCATGAGCTAGCATCCACAGAGTATTATTTCAGGAAGTTTTACTTCAGACTAAGTGTAGCCTGGTTCTTTTGGACTGAATGTCCCTAGACATGGTTGGAGTGCGTTAAATGCTCTCCTGGAGCATCATCTTCTGGTTTAGTTTCATCTAGAAGAATCCAGTTCATAACCTTGGAGACCACTGTGGTGTGAACTGAAGCGCAGTACGTGAGGATGGTCGTTTTGGCAGTGATTTTCTGAATCAAACTGAAATGCTAATCTAAATTGACCCATAAACCACTTGATTTTGTGCTTTATGATGTTATTTCTTCCCTAAATATAAAGCATGTCCATTACATTTAGTTTGATTAGAATCTATATGCCAGATTATGGTGCAATAGAATTTATTTTATTTAGTATGGACCTTTAACTCCCCCAAACCGCAGCTGATCAATTCATTCCCTCCTTTTTTCCCCCTTAGACTACTAAGCCTGAGAATTTTGAGGATGATACCTGTTATTGATATGCTTTGAATCATTATGATTAATTTTAACACCCTTGAAAAAAGTTGAGAATTATGTATATTGATTTGAATTTATCTCTGATACTAACAAAGTAACCATAGGGCTTTTTCTCATTATTCAATAATGAAGATTTTTGCAAAGAAATAATCTGGCTTCTTGTAATCTCCTTATTCTCTTGGACAGTATTTTTCCTTTCTTCCCTCTGTCTTTTGTCCCTGTCCCTTCCTCCCTCCCTCCTGCATGTATATTCTGATGGTCCAGTGGACACAGTCATTTTAAAGAATGCTTTCCAGTTCAGAAGCACTTATAATTTTTTTTATTGTTTAAGTTTATATCCTTGCCTACTTGTTCATTGTATTTCCCTTTTACTTGTTGCACATTGGAGCTTATATTTCTGTCTAATAGCAGCAGGAAGAAAGAATGAAGGAAACAGCAATGGACATAACATCACAAACAAATAAATGATTTCCCTTTTGCAGAAGAACTGCTAGAAGAAATTTATACCTATTAGTATCCTTTCTAATAGTTACTAGGATGAAAGATATGTATATATAGTGGGTCTAATGTTTCTCTCTCAGCAATTTTACCTGATATAACTACTTAGAAATGTTTAAACTAATAATTTATCAGGTGGTGAGAAAAACAGCCAGTGAATTATCAAATGGTGAGAAAAACAGTGGAAAAAACAGTTATTTGAACATTACTTTTATTGTGGTTAAGTGGTATTCCTACAATGAGTTTTGTTAGCATGTATTTTCTTTTAGAATGATAATTTTTTTAACTTAGCATATTTTCCATATATTTGTCTATTTGAAATATGGAAAAACTGTCTTCCTGGAATAAGTATTATGTAATACCAACATGGAGAAATTCGTGAATGTATATAATGCTATGCATATTATGTATGGAAGAATTAAAAAAAATTAGAGGAGTAATTTGAGAACATCTGCAATTTTTTATTTATGTAAAAGAATATCCCATTTTTAATTAAAGATGGAATTTAAGAATGATAAATGGTACCATTATCTAGTAGCAGTTAGTTTGCAGGCAATTTTTTCCTACTGTTCTGCAGATTGCTGCAGGTTTGACAGTGCCTTTGGCTTTTGTGAGCAAAATGCATTTCATACTTGTGACAGAATAGTTGTAACTCACTAAACCTGAAACAGTTATCATGCATAGCGACATCTCTATGTTTAAACCCTGAGGAACAGAATTATTTTAAACTGTGCGTATGCAGAAATTTCCTGGTAATCAATTTTATTAAAAACATAACAGCTAAAAATTTTATCTGCCAAATGCATTCAGAGAAATGGTGCTAAAGATACTGAAATTATGCAAGAAGATGAGATGAATTTCAGGGGAAATTGTAACAAAGAAGATATCTTTTATTTTATTTATTTTTTTTAGGGTGAAATGATTCCTAAATTAACTTAGAAGGAGAATTTCTCTTGCTGTAGCCATACAGTAATAAATTGTAAATGAGCCAAAATTAGATGTTATTTCTGAAGGAAATACACTACATCATGCTGCTTACAGTGCCAGACATAACTTCTGTCTGCCTTGTAGCCATTGACAAAAAAGGAATGTGTGCTTTAGACCTGTTTTCCTTCAAGTATGTCCAGTCCATCCTGATGTTGGCTGAGGCTGATGCTGGGAGTTAATAGGTGGACTAAGGATGGGGACGGTATAGAGCACAGGGAGTTAACTCCTGTGCCCATTCTTTTCTACTGACAGCCTCACTATTTTGCCACAGTTGACAGGTTTTTGAAGTATTTTGGTCTTCAGTGGTAGACTGAGTTTTCTTCTGTTTGCTCTTTTTTTAGCTCTGGCCCCCAAATTAGATTTTTATCTTATAATCAGCTGAGGCCAGAGTTGGTTCTGAATTATTGTTACATCCACCAGAGTCTTAGTTGTGTGATATCAAAGTGGGAGGAAAAAGTTGGGGTCTAGTAGCCTGGAGGTGGGTGAAATCCTCACCTTGCCCGAACCGGTAGGAGCTTTGGGAGTGACTTCAGCTGTACCAGCATTGCCATTGGGTGCCATTTCTGACCCTCAGTGATCCCATCAGAAATTGTGACTTCACGTTTGCCTTTGTGTAGTGCAGTTCCTGCCTCGTAAGTTGGGTGTTTGTGGCTTTTCCGTGCTTACTCGTTCACTTGGCACGGTGTCTTTGGGATAGCAGTCAAGAGGCCTCTATGGAAGGGGACCTCATAGCTGTCTCCTCTACACTGGTAGGTTACTGGCTACTCCAGATCATGGGGTTGGAATCTGGTTTACAAGAGTACGTATTCTTGTGAGGTTTAGTGGTGGCCGTGCAAAGTGTCTTGTGGCGCCAAGCTCGTTTGGAGTCAAACTTTCTCCAGCGGTTCCTGGGGCTGTAGAAGCATTCAGCTCTACCATGCTTTAACACACATCTCAAGCCTTGCCCAAGAAGAAGGAGGTGGTGGAGAGGAGTTTCAAAACAGGAAAATTCAATGGATCTCGCCCTGACTTGATGACTTTCTAGTGAGCTGAAGGTGATGGTTTTTGAATTAAGCACGCTCATTAGTTTTCTGGCTCTCTGAGAAGTAAAATCTCACTATATGTTGCAGTGGGCTGAACTCCCAGGGTCAGGATGTTCTGTTTACATAAATGATAAAATGCATGTTGATTATCTAAATACATGCATCAAACTGTCAAAATTTACATTTCAGGACTTCTCTCCTTAACAAGTATGAACCAGGAATAAAAAAGTTAATATACACATGCAAAGCATACAAATATTAATTTGTTTAGTCAGTTGGATAAGATGCTGAAGACTCAGGATAGCTTTCAATGGCCTGTGTTTTTTCCTTCTCTTCAGCTTCTTTGCTACTCCTTGCACCATTTTTTTTCCAGTCACAGTTTGCATCTAAAGCTCCATGTGAACAAATTATTATATTAGCGCCTTTGTTTTTTCCTGTTTCCGATTGCAGTTTGTGTTGAGTGGTGCTGCTCACTTTTGGCCGCCCCCAGCTCATGGAAGAACCAGATTCTAACTTTTTTTTTTTTTTTTTTAATGGAGCAGAGGACCTAGAAGTTGTCTTGCATCGAATTACTCATTCTGGGGTGCATAGATTGAAAATAGTTGTATATATTTTGCATATCAGTACAGAAGAAATCTACGTTTTATTGTGCCATGCTATGTTATGATTAGTAAAGTATCCATTCAGTATTCAAAAGTAGGTATTTATATTTTTTAAAGTATTAATTTCCAGCATTAACAGTTGCATAGAAGGTCGTTGACACTGTGGATTGTGTGGGGTCCCTGGGGATTCAGATATATTTGAAGACAATATTTATGGTATCTCTGTGCCTTCCTATGTTTATTTCTGGTTACTGTCTAGCTGGCATTTTTCAAGGGACTGTTTTTAGATTATGTTTTGCACATGGCTCTCAGTTTTCTTCGATGCTGATTGAACCAAGTGAAGGATATCTAATAGCTTTGCTGTGCCTTCAAGAGATTCGCGGGCGGGTGATAAGACCCGCGTGTGTTCAGGGCATGGGTGGAGTCTGTGTGTCTGAGCGAGTGGGGTGAATGAATTGGTGGCTGGGAGTGGGTTGGAGATAATTCTGTGCTTCCCACATTATTAAGCTGTATAAAGGCTATTTCAGCTGTTGAGATGAAGCTCAGCAGCTGCTCTGCAAACTCCTAACAAAATAGGGGTCTGAATTTTCCTTATCGCAGGCATCTGCCTCTGACCACAGATGTTGCAGAGGCTCTGCATTTCTCTTAACTGGTAGTCTTTGAATTACATGGTCGGCATATAGTAATAACGGAAATTTTTTTTATAGGTTAAGATGGGAATCAGAGATAATGTTGCCCTCTATTAATTGCTTGGTTCAGACTGAGACACTGAGTCATGAAGAGGAAGGTACAAAAACTTTGTGTGCAAAACAAATGCTTCACAATAGAGGAAAAACCAACTGCTCAGCCACGCTCTGGCCTGTTACAGCATCACTATGGTATTTGCATTCCCAGTATCTCTTCCGCTCGCTCTTGCACAGCGTGTTTTGGTCCATGCATGCGTTCTTTTTTTCTCCTGGCACGTGTTGCGGAGTTTAAAATTGCCACCTTATTAACTCCTGCTTGTAATACCTTTAATTTTTTCTTTAAAGTGCTAGTGTTAGGGAGGGGTTTGCAATGCGAGCGGTCGTATAATTAAGGCAGAATGCTTTATGTTTCTGAAAATTGCCAATATTAACTGATGGACCATGTGAGCAGCCTCCTGACCGCAAAGCCCAACCACAGTAATTCTATTAGTTGTACTTCAGAAGTACTTGTTTAGTTTTCCCTCAGATGGATAACCAATATGGAACATTTTGTCTGCATAAGTCTTATTACGGAGGTTAGAACATTCTGCTAATTAGGAAAAACTAATTAGGCAGATTGTTGCGCCTGTAACCAGAATTTTATATTTTAATGGATCTTGAAATGTGGTATACTGACTTTTCTCTGTTAGATTATTGTAAAATATACGTTTCTCTTAAATGACTTGTAAAGGTCTGGAAATATTCTTCGTGATGAGACTATGCACTGAGAGTGAGAAAGCAAAACAATTTTAATTTTTGAATTTATTAAATAAAAACTATTAGACTATATGCTGTAAAATTGATGAAATCATTAATTCATACCAGCTTCTTATTGTGGCAATAGAAATTATTTTATTTTAAGATTTTTAACTGCCCCATTAAGAAGTTGGAGTAGGTTCATGTGAATAAACAGCATAGTGTGTGGCTGCGTTAAGATTAGGGTTAGATGGTACACAAATCTCTCAGATTTTTATTCGGCCACTTCAACCTAAAATGTTTTAGTCACTGTTTTACTGAGTCCTGGAAAATCTCTGTCATGTCTAAAACTGAATCAAACCCATTTGCAAGTGTTCTTGCAGTGTTGTTATGGACTTTCAGTTGTGTACAAACTGGAATCTGAAAATAAGTCTGTTTTCAGTTGTGGTTTGACCTGGAAGCAAAACCATAAGGGTTGGTTTAGTTTTAAAGGTTCTCATCTTAATTCCCTGCAGTGGTTCCTGTTAAGTACAAATAACTAGTGCTGAGGCATTTGCTTGATTTGCAAGGTGCCATGTGGAAAGCAAGGGATGTTTTGTTTTGGGGGAGAAAATGTCTGACTTGAGATACTGTGTATTTAAGATGGATTTCTGTTTCGCTTCTACTTTTGAACTTTTTTTCGGCTATACCTTGCTAAGAACTTCAATCAGTATTAACCTTTTTTCAAACTTGACGCTCTGCCTTACACAAAATGCATTGCCATGTGGGTAAACCACGTAGGCAGGAGCTTCCCGCAGCAACCTGCGATCCGTCCCAGGATCACCCTTTCGTACGTAATGCGAGATAGTGATGCCGAAAGCGGTGAGACCTGCTTGCCTGACATCTGGACGTTTGCCACGGGCTGCCCTACAGCAGAAGCACAGAGCAGCCCGCTTTGCGTCCCCGCCGCTTCTTGTCAAAAATTGAGTCAAGGCAGTTTAGAATTGAGTCTATGAAGCCCGACCTGTGCACGCGGGATTGCCAAGCCCTCGGCTCTTATTCATGATGTGAGGGACTGGAAAGGAGGGGAAGAAAGACAAATATTTGTAGACACGTAAAATTTAGGAGCTGTATAAAAGGAAGTGCTTCAGTAAAGCACCAAGGTATAAGGTCATATTGCTACGGTCTGTCAATATGGAGGAACAACATACGGAGCAAAGGGAGATGTGGCTGTGCAAACAGCCAGAAAAATGACAGTCATGCACCATCGGGGCACTGTGCTGGTGAAGTATTTTGGTAATGCACTGGGCAGCACTTTGCGGTGCTTCAGCATGCTTCGGTCTGCGGCGTTCTTAGTGAAAGCAGCACTGGGAATAGGGTTTGGAGGGCAGAGCACTGAGTTTCCAGAGCAAGGCTCACAAGCAAAAGTGCTGCGAGACTCGTTTGTGTGATGTCGGCTTCTGCCATCACCAGATCTTCAGTATTTGCAAGCCGGTCAGCTGTGGCGTTATCGAATAGGATTCGATTTTAGCGTCCGTAGTGACCTGCAGATTCGCACCCTTTCACGCTCCTGCAGTTTAGTCTTCAGCATAAAATCTGGGACTATTTTCAGCTGGACAGGTCTAGGCAGTTAGTATGATGTTACATTTGTAAGCGATTTATAGAACAGAGATGAAATTTAGGAGAATAAATATTTTAGAGGAGTTTCCTTTGCTTCCTAAAGAAAAGGATTTTCTTAGGTGAGAGGTTATTTTGCAAGCAACGCCTTTGCGTGATATATTGATGATTTCAGGGTATAGGAAGCTTCTTTCCCTTGAATGCCATTGGTTGAAAGTGATACCTACACTTAATTGTCTTGCAGATTCTTGCTTAATTACTTGTCATTCTTCTGAAGTGGCTGACTCATTTAGCCTTCAGCATCTGGAGATATTCCTGTCCTCCCTATAAAAGTATGCATACGTATTTTCGCTGCTCACAACTACAAGAGTGCGTATTTCCCCCCTGCACCGTGTCTCGTTTCATAGGTTAATACAGAGAAAGCGGATCTGAGAGGGTGTATGGAAATGAGAGAAAGGCATATTGTGAAGAATTTGCATCGGTCGGGATGATGGTTAGCGTGCGCTCGAACTGTGCCCGTTCTGGCTCGCCTTTTGAAAAGGCATGCGTCTCTCTTTCCTGGGCTGTTATTAATGTTATTGCTATTATTAACGCTATAATGGTTTGTTCTCACAATACTTCCATCACTAGTCTGTCACTTCTCTATCAGTCTTATTAGGAAGCTATTTAATTTTGAAAGCAGCATACCATTTCAGGTGGTGTAGGTACATTGGCTTGGTAAGATTCAGTGTTTATCGAGAAATCAGTATGAAAAGCAGTGTTTATTTTTGATTGCCAGCCTATTTGTGGTCAAGACACTGCTCTTCCTTCTGCCCTTGCTCTGCCATGCCCTGCACCTTTTGATTTGCAGCGCCGTTTCCTTCCTCCAGGCTCTTAGCACTGACAAAAGCCTGCTGCACGCTGGGGCAACCGGAGCGGGCAGAGGCGGAAACGGGCTGATCCCGTATCTGCTGAGTGGGCGGCGAGAGGGGCCCAAACCGCCGTTCAGGCACATGGATTGAAATTGCCCTTCCAAGCCTAGCAATCCCCAGTGGAGCAGGACTGCACTGCTGGCTCTTGAGAATGCTCTGGGAATATTTGGCTTCCTGGGTGCAGTTCAAAAGCAGAAGGAACCACTGCGTGCCTTGTCTGCACTTAGGGATGCTTGGCGTTGGATAAGAGCAAGCTCTCTTCTTCCTGGTAGGCTTGTGTCTTGTTAGCTGATTCCTTATGTTATACTGGGTTTTGGGTTTTTTTTGTTTGTTTGCTTGCTTGCTTTTTCTACAGCATTTGAAATAAGTTTCAGGCACCACCTGCAGATCAGTTTGCAGACAGCTCCAGCTTAGATAATCTTGGCGTCCCAAGCCCCTTAACTTCCTGTGTTTTGCCACATTTTGATATTTTGACTTTCACAGACGTTTCCTCCTGGCGTTTCAGGCCGTGCATCCTTAGCTGTGACATTGTATGTGTTCTGGTACAGGCCTAGTGCAGAAAAAAAAGGGCTTTGAATTACCACCAGAGAGGCATCTCTGTATCAGAAGACAACATTCGGTCTTGCTGCACTGAGATCTAAATAAATTTGTGTGTTTAAATAAACTTGGACGTTTTGAACCTTGACATTATGATACTTAATGCTGGGATATTTTTCCGCCTTGTCAAGGAGGGATGACTAGTAAAACCATGAGCTGATTACTCCTTGTATTAGATAATCATTTCTTAATGTGGGAGGGATATTAAGAAGAATAGATGTGAACGCTCTTGAAAGACTCTTTATGGAATAAGGCTTAAGCATCACTTGAAATAGGGTACGCGTTCACTTTCATGCTGAGTCAGATCTAGCTCAACTGTTGTGGGACAAATATGCTAACAACCGGGACAAAATCAAGAAGTGAGTCCTAGAAAACACTTGCAAAACATACGGTGACTCTATTATTTTTAAAAATTCTCATTCCTTAGTGTGAGGCATTGTCACACTTGGCGTTGAGGTATGCAGGGGTTTGGGTTCGGTTAGGCCAAGGCTCTCCCTAGCTCTATTTGTATGTTTTTGTTAAGCTGAAATTTTTTTTTTCCTCCCTCCTCTTTGTTTCTCACCGCATCATGTGTTTGTCTTACGATACGCCAGTGGCAAATAATTCTTAGTCATGGGTTAGACTCTCAAAACTTGCCAGCGTCTGAGTAATAGTTCACGTTGGTGGGGACGTTGCTCCGTGAACTGGTCACCTCTGGAAGGAAGCGTGGACGCCCGGGAACGGCACTGCGTGACCTGCTGCGTTAACGGTCAAACATATCAGGGCTTTTCTTCAGGGAAGCCTCCATCCCCACTACAGATTAATTGCCTATTTCCAATGAAAAGATAGCTAATTTGATGGATGGTATTTTTTTTATTTTTTTCCACACCAATGACATTTATAAAAGAAACCAAGGTTTTGGGGGTCTGGTTGTTAAAGCATGTTGAAGTCTCTTACATATGCCAAAATAGATGTTATTAACTGAAGTTATCCTCCTCGTAGAAGTTTTTCTTTTATTTGTTTAGACAGTTTTTTTGTCAAAGCTTTTTCTGGACTTTGTAACTAAATGCAGGACAAGGGGCTGCAGGTCTAGGCTGGGTTTTAGGGAGTGCTCTGTAGGCACAGGGATCCAGAAGGTGTTTGTGACAAGGATAGTAATAGTGTTTTTTTTCAGGGTGCTGAATTTTATTTTACTTCTGTAAGCTTTTTAAAACCCTAATGCTGATCTGGGATAGCATATTATCAAAAGTTTTGCTTTTCTAATTTTGGTTGGTGAACTCCGGAAGAGCTCTCGTGTCATCCCTAACAGCTTTTCATAGAAACTTTTTTCCACTTTAAAAATTTTAAGATGCTTTCATTATGAAAGTAATTGAATTTAAGATTTTTACTGTCATGACATATGAATGTGCTTTTGCCATAGTGGCACTTGCCCATTTTGGATTATTTTCTGCCCATGAATATTATGAGATTTCTTGTTAGAGTGAATGACAAGATGATGTATGACATACTTGAGATGGTATTGAGCAGGGTATAGTTGGAAAATTGCAGTGATAATTTTCTTTTTACATCTCAAACTTGCACATCATTGAAAAGAAAAAAAAAACAAACAGTGTAACAGGCAACTCAAGAAAAGCATGAGGGGAAACCTTGAAAAATTACAGGGAAATTTCCATAACAGATACACTAGTAATGCTGGTTTAATAATGATTTCCTGTCATGAACTATTTTTATCATATGCCTGCTCTCTGACGTGGCATTCTATTTAACATTTTTGAGAGCCATGTTTTAATCAGATTAAGCTCAAGGAAACCGATAGGTATCTGTTTGGCTCATGGCTTCTGCTTCTGTTTCTTATTTAGTCACAAGACCATTGTTGCTGGAATCTTTTAAAACCCATTTTGCTTCAGCTGCAGCAGGCGCGCAGCTTCACGTTGTGCGAGCCTAAAGGTTGTGTGCCAGGGATTTTCGGGATATATGCACAGAGTGCATTGTGGAACTATTTTGTAAATTAAAGAAGACTGATACAAACTGTTTCTTTTCCTCATGTGATTAAATAGCTAAAAATAGCAATCTATTTTTAGTTTGAAACGTAGTAATGTTTCTTAGGAACAAACTAACCCAAAACAGTGTGCTAGCAAGGCTGATAATGAATAATGCTGCGTTCTAATCTACTTATGTAAAGCAGAAATCCTTCAGAAAACGGCAGATCTTCTTGAATCATTTTATATAGTGTGCAACATTTTCATGTGTTAGATGTCACAGAGTAAAATATTAATAAATAATTTGTTTAACTTTGATATTTTCATGTTGTTCATTGTATTAAATTAGGCACAGCAGAAAAGTTTTTAATCAGAATTATTAGTTACCTTCTCCAATGTTGTGTGTGTCTTGTAAATTTGGGAAATGACCAAAAAAGGGTGCTGCATAACATTTGGTGTTAGTGATTGTGCTCGAATAGTAGTAGACTTAGCAGCTCATTAGATGGTCTCAGCATCTTGGATCATGGGGGAGGCTCTGCAGACTCGCTTTTGAAAAGCTCTGTCTGTACACACTTTTGCAATTTCCAGAGCAAAAACCACTAAATTTCTAACGACCTTTTTTTTTTGTCTATTGCAAATACAGTTTTTTTACTCACACAGTAAAGACTATATTCGACAGCCTGGTTTGTGTTGCATCTTCCTTCATTGTAATATTTATTTGACTGACATGCTAGAAAGCTCAGAAGCCTAAAAATTAATACAGGTTATTGGTTATTTCCGTAATAAAATTAGTTGACCTTTAAATAATAGTATTAGATAAGGGAGCTCTAACTGCAAAAAATGACAAAATGCATTTTTAATATGGTAGCCGTTCCTATTACTAAATTTTACAGTCACTATGTGGAATATACATATTGTGATTAAACACTGCTCTTGACTGTATATTTGCCAGTAACAATGGAATAAATAGAATTGTTGTATTCAGGACAGAATTTAACCCTTCAGTACCAGTTTCTACCAGTTGTTAAATTTGGTTGCATTTGAATAGTGTAGAAATAGGAAGACCTAGCTTCTTAATTTTCTAAAAATGAATCTGCTCAGTAAAGTCCCAATGCTATTGTTTCCAAAGCTTCTTTACTGAGCATGACCATATGCAGATTCCTTCAGTGCTTTAGCAGAATGTCTTGGGCTGCCGTCGTGATAAGATGCAGTAAATTGTGTCAACATACTCTTGCATAGTAGTCTTTCTAGCAATTGAATTTGTCGACTGTCTTAAAGAGGAGACTTGCTATAAAATACTATACTGGATATGAAGTTTGTATGCACACCTTCAGTTTTTAAGTTGGGAATGGGGTGCACTTCACTCAGGTTCCTTGAAATAGTTATTAAAGCAAACTTTCATAATCTTTTTTTTTTATAGTGGTTTGTGCAAAATAATGGCACAATTAATAATGCCTGGAACAGATCTTACAGATTTTTTTTTTTAAACATTTAACTTCAATAATATATTTAATGATTATATTACAGTTTGGATTTCAGGTGAACTTAAATACAGCACCACAATCAAATCTGTAGTTTTTAAAAAATTTTACTAGGTCTTACAACATTTGCTGAAATCCTTACAAGATATTCATCTATTTGTAGCATCATATAGGTCTGTCTCCCCATCTGTCTCTGTTTTTCCTGACGACTAGGTTCTGGTACATTTTTTTCCACTTTAGTACTTATTCATTGAGCCCACTGTAATGCTGTTTCTATCACAGTTATTTGTCCAACAGCTTTTATTGATCATTTGTGATAAAATAAAGGAATTCTTCATAGGGAGAAACTTAACTAGCAATCAGTGGATTCAGTTTAACTACATTTAATTTCATATGGTAGGAAAATTAATGTAGTCAGAACCCATTTATGTACTATTAAATAAATAAATTAGTAACATAATGTGGTGCCAAAATCTTAGGAACAGTAAGAAAAATATTATTTTCATTGCATTATTTTCTGCTAGGCCAGATTTATTAAGGAATTCATGCAACTTTTATATTTCAAATGTAGCTCCTCATCTAAGGTTCAGATTCCCTACAAATAAATCCTTATTTAACAGGATATCCCTGAGACTTTTTTTTTTTTTATTATTGGCAGCCTGACTAAAATAGTCTCATCTGGTTTAACTAAAATCTTTGCATTACTTGGCGGTGGTTTCTTTTGTACGTGGTGCTTCGAGCTCATTGAAGCTCAAACGGTACAGGAAATGCAAATCATGCAAATCATCCTCACGCTGACGATGTACAGTGGCGTGATTGAGCAGCAGTACGTATGGCTCGTGGGCTGACCACATGAAAGAAGTCATTTAAAGACCAGATGAGCCAAAGCTGGGTTAAGTTAGACTATGTGTGAGCTTCAAAGCTTATAGAATAGCATCCTTTTCAAAAATAAATTTATTTTATTAATAACACCTGCGCCGAGTTCTTAAACAGTGAGAACATATAGAGATGAACATTACATTAAATACATGCCATACTTGGAAGGGCAAAATTGTTATTTTGTGTAAATTCAGGTATGCATTCCTATCGATGAAGATAGACCACATTCTCAAGTACTCTTAAAAGTACGGTTGGTGTTTATTGTACGTAAAAGCCTAACTCTTCTCTCCCTTTCAGGTAAAAATGAAAATAAATGGAAGATAAAAGGGAATTTTGCCCGTGTAAAAGGGTTAAGAAGTGGCTTTCTGTAGGTGCTTGTGAACTGAGAGGAGAGGGAGTCTGATTGCTCGCTGCCCTTGCACGCTGCCTGCGCAGAATTTCTAGGGTAACTTAGAAAAACCACTGAGGATTTTTTTACGTACTTCTGAAGAGGTCTGTCCGTAGTCTCAGGGCTGTCTGCCTTTAATGAAGTTAAGGCATGGTTGTGTTGCGTAATTCCTAACCCCGAGTGCGGCGAAGGGGTAGACAGCAGCAGCGGTGGTGGTGGTGGGAGCCCGGGGGCTTTCTCCGGGTTTCAGCTTTGCCTCGCGCCTTGTGAAATGGGTGCAAAAATGCGCCTGTACCACCTGAGGAAGGTAGTCCTAAGCATTTTTCAGGCTAAACTTGCAAAAGGAAAAAGCGAGCAGATGGTATGTTTTTAAAGACATTGTTACATATTGTTGTTGATGTTAGACATGGGTGGCTTTTTTTGTGTAGAATGAGAGTTATTTCTTATGAGTTTTTTTTTAAAAGCATCAAAATAGCAAAAAAAAAAAAAAAAAA
>NW_020451093.1:5510643-5552152 GCF_003343035.1 Apteryx rowi | reverse complement strand
AAAAAAAAAAAAAAAAAAAAAAAGGGGAAATAAGGACTGTAAAAGTTGAGATTCATTCAAATAATGCAACACAGTGCAAGCTGGAAAATAAATGTCCATCTTGAACTGTCTCTGTGTAACCTCACTTAGTTTTTCCTTGCACAAGCAGCCCCGCTGAAGGAGGAGAGCTGCTGTGAGGAAGTTCAGGACACCGCAGCCCTATTCATGTGTAATCCCTCACGGATACGGCTTTGGCTTGATGCTCTTTGAAGAGTGCCCTACGCCGTCGTGAAGAGCTTGTGGGTCCTTGTTTCTATCAATACCTACGGTAATTAATCCAAGGACAAGGGTGAGAAGGAACAAAGAAATAGAGTTTTCTGAGCCAGTCCCTGGAATCATCTCTTTAGGGCAATAGGGGTGCGACTCCATGGAGCGCGCCTGCGAGGCCGGCTCCGGCAGACCGCTGGGCATGCGCTTCTGCACCGAGCGCACCCTCCGCCTTTTGATTGGTGTTACCAGTATGAAGGAGGAATTCAAATCACAGATAATATTGAATTATCCTTTGTACTCTGCTACAGCAAGAAGTACCAAGATACAGGCGCTAGCGGACAAAGGAGAAAAGAAATTTTACTACTTGTGTTTACAATAATTTAATGAAATTTAATATCCATTTTGGTGTTTGACAAGAAGTACAGATTACTTAAATGTCTGTACCTAGGAGCACAGGGCTGTATAAAGATCTTTGATTTTTAAAGTTAATTTGTTTCTTCCAACAATGTGTAGAGATATACACAGAAAATTAATCCCATATGATTCTGTAGCTACCAATGGTCCAGAACTTTTTTTAAGCTACTTTCCAAAGAATATCTCCAGTCATCTTGACAAACAGCTTGACGAAAGTTTCCTTTTCAAGAGCCCCTGAAAAGTTTTACATGCAGTCCAAAGGCATCACTGGAAAAACTGTGTTATTTGGAGACCTTGAGCAAAAATGTTTCACGTTGTTCGGTTTTTGCAGATATGAAAGCTTGTCGACCAGACACCTCGAACAGATTTTTAGCTTTCTGTGGTGGAGAGATGCATGATCTTTTCCCAATAACAAATTAGCTGTTGTCAACAATTTTTCTGGCCACAGTTTAAATAGCTTAATTTAGAATATAGTGCTGCACAGGAATATTGTGGAATTTGATAGAAGCACAGAAAATACATGTATGTATGTGTATATGTGTGCATGTATCTGTGTGTGTATACGTATACCAAAACACACGTGTTCATACATATCCTTTATATGCATGAAAATATATCTGAAAATACTGAATTGCTACGGTCTCATGAAGATAACGTTTTATTTCAGGAAGTCTGTCAAGTACTGGGGCAATCAGGGTCCATAAATGTAGACAGACTGACATGATAATACATGAATTGATTAAGCCAATAGACCCTGACTCTCTCTTATCTTAAACTCTGCCTTGGGAGCCCGAGTACTCGCTGTGGCATCGATTCTCTTTATGGCTCTTGATAAGTGAGATTTGGCCTCAGTTTCTTAATGATTAGAAAGCATCTGGTATTTTCTTCTGGCTTTGTTACGTATGACGTCAGCAGCAGAATCTTTTGGGTATTAATGGGGAATAGCACGCTTTCAGCATTGAATGCCTTATTTGTTGATAAGGTGAATTCAGAAGTTTAAAGGTACCATAGTTGCACCTAAGGTGTTGGGAAAAAGTAATTTGTAGAATATTCGGAAGCCTAAAAACATTATTAGTAGGTTAGACTATTGCTTTATTACTAGGTTTTTCCGCACGGGAAAAATCTGGAAATGTTCACTGTTTGGGGTGCTCCAGGACTGCTTTGGAGTTCCCTCGAGGCATTCTTGTCTCGGGCATCGCAGCCACTGCTGTCCCCTGCCTCTGCCCGAAGGGCTGGGAGGACAGCTTTCAGGCAGTATTTTTATGATTGTAGTTTTCTGTTTTATCCAAAAAGTAGAATCGGGAGATAGTACAAAATCAGGCATGCAAATAAGATTCCTAATGGGAAACCTCTGTGAAAACTTTGTGTCAGACTCAAAAAGTAAAAGCTTTGAAGAATTAGGTTTTTTTCTCAAACACTAGCCCTTGCATCCATGTCCAATATTTTCCCATGTCAGAAACTCCACATACACTGCAAAGCAACTTGCCTTGCATTAGACTTTTTTTTTTTTTTTGGTTTGCTCTCTTTTGCTGGTGGCATTATAAAGGCCTGTTATAATAACACGTGAAATAAAATGATAGCACATCAATAGAGATTACATTTAAAATCATGTTATGTAAATAGAAATAAATCTGCTTATGGTATATGCCATGCATGTTGCAGGTTTTATTTAAGAAATGTATGACTGAGGGGTTACACTCAATCCAAAAGCTACCCTTTCTGATCTCTGATAGAAATGTTTGTAGAGAAACTGTTCTTACGGCACTTAAAGCTTAATTCAGAACAGACAAAACAATTACTTTTCTGGAAGTTTGAAATATGTTTGGCAGCTTTTAAATTTAGAAGAGTATTTGTCTCACTTTTTTGAAATCTCAGCTCATTCAGCCACTTCGGTGTGGTCATTCAAATCTGGTAGTGAACGTGGGCTTTACCAAGTTCAAAAATGATCTAGTAAAAAAGTGGCTGAAAATAATGTTTAATAGATGTAGACTGTAATTTTCCTTATTGATATACTTCTGAATATTGCTATACCTACTGTCCGCGCGTTCTTGGTTAAGTGCTGGTTGATGTCGGTCTCCACGTGGGTCGGGGCTCTGTCAGCTCATATCAGCTGGTAGGTGGGATTCTCCTGCACCCTCGTTTTTTTGTGGTCTCGGTGACAGCATCACCTTCGGGGTGTGGGAATCGCTGGAGGGGGAGCTTTGAGTGCGCGGGAAGAACTGCTGCAGGTGCTCACGATCGTTCGGGGACAGTGAGTCTCTCTAGTTGGTCCCAAGTGGTATTTGAAAACAGTCATGATATTTGGTTTTGACATCTTCTGATGGCACTGTTTTTATTTAGGTTTTTACGGTACTTGGGTCTGGAGACTATTAAACATTGCATGGTCTTATTTTAGTTTCTTAATTAGGGAACAGAAGTGTGGCTAGCGTGGCTTTATCTTCTGTAAGGATAAATGATGTACATTAATACATTAACTTACTGTGTGACTGTTTCTCTTAAGAAGAGAAGGAAGAAGATTGACACTGCAAAATATACATAGTTTTAGAGTTGAAGTATTGCATGAACACAGGCCAGAAACATTTAAATTGTGGTTCTGATGGCAAACTCAACTGATCACATTGAATAGTCTGCTCAGCTTATATTAAGGCAAAATAGCTGTCACTATACTGTAGCAACAGATATTATATGTATGTGAAGGGCTATTGGGATAAACACACATTTGCACTTTCCTGATGTTTTTTAAATGTAATATTTGATTAAGATATATTCAAAAATATATTGAAATATATTTGAAGGAGTATACACTGTGAATATATATTAAAATCACTAAGTTATTCCTAATGTTCTGCAGTGCTGCCTGCTCCTGACAAACATCTGATACGGATCATACGCCTCTAAAAAGAGAACTTCCTCGAGCAAAATATCCTCATGAAAACAGTTTGGAGACACTCACATTCTTTCTCTCGCTCTCACTCGCATGTTACATTTTGGCACATTGTAGGAGCAGGTAGCATATCTACTACCTGCTGTTGAAAGTGTTGAAGATACTGAATTATTTATTCCATCTTCTGCACTATCCAAACTCGTTTTGGATAGTTTGACACATCTCGGTCTTCCATATGGATACTTCATGGTGACAGAGTTGCCAGCTGCTCAGGTTTTATGACAGTCTGAGTTTTTTCGAGGACTGTATTAGTTTTCTGGGAAGAATCCTGCTTTTTCTAAGTTCCCCAGTCTTATGCAGTGGTTATGTCTTGTAGGGTTGATAGTCTGCAGTGGAAATTTTTGTGAAAATGAGCTACCAGAGAGTCAGCTTCCATAAAAACATTTTTGAAAGGACTTGATGTTTATAGATTGACTGAGGTGAAATCTGAACCATTAGAAAAAATGCAAAATTCATTTGCTAAGAAAACTAAGTTCCATTTAGCAACAGTCTTCAAATTTATAGAAAACAAAAAAACCAACTGTTTAGATATCAAACTGTACAAGTAACATAAAAAACATGCAGCAGGCTGAAATATTTTGGACAACAGGATTTTGGGGGCACGTGAAATGTAAAACTGCTAAACAGTCTGCCAAGACCCTGCCTGTCTCCTCTGTGATTATGCAGAGTGAACAGGTCTTCCATTTAAAAACATAAAATGGATAAATCTGTAAAATTGGGAGAAGATGCGAGTTTTGAGTTTGCCAAAACTTTGTTAAAATAAAGGAAAATCAGCCGTTGTTTTCTTTTGGGCTTCAGTCACGCGCTCTGAGCTGATTAGAGCGTCTATTCGTATAAACCTTTCTCAAACAAAACTCTCCCTGCTTTTGGCGGGTCTGCTTACGCTGCAGTCTCAGTTTGCTCCTCCTTCATCGGGATAAGTCAGTCTTACTTGTAGCGAGGTCCGTATATCCATTGCATGGACTCTCCCTCTGCGTCATCCTGGAGTCAAGCTGGCTTGTCAGTCCCCGGCGGGGAAGCTGTTATTGCACCTTTAAGGAGCCGCTTTATTTATCAGCTCCTTTGGCTTCAGGTCGATCGATTCCTACCTGCCACAGGGCGAAGAAAGAAAAGGGAAAGGAACTTACTTATCTTAAGAGTGCTCAAGTTGTTGAATTCTGCTTTTATTGGCATGGAGGGTTCCCGTTCCCGTTACTGTCTCTGGGAATTTTGCTGTTTGCATCTTCAGTGTAAAGTCCACGCGTTGTTTCTTTTAAGTAATATCTCTTGCGCTCTCCTCGGAAGCGTGCAGACAAGGGGGGGGGGGGGATTTACCGCCTTGCTTCACAGAAACTCCTTGTTTCATTTAAACCTTTGTAAAAGGGCCTCCTTGCTTTCCAGCTGTTAATATGGACTTGCATTTCGCAATAGCAATGGCTCGCAAGCAGTCCGAGCTGGGACCTCTCTCTGTGAAAGCTGAACGTGCCCTCCCTGCTGTGGCCGTGGAGGGGTACTCGGAAGCGAGCTTGCTTTCACGTGCGTTTAATACTAGGCACCACCCCGGACACAAAATTATCCTTTTAGCTGGCTGCCTCATCCACCAAGGAAAAAAAAGTCACGCCTTGAAGCTGGCGCAAGTCCTGGAGCATATACACGCTGCAAAGTTCAGTGAGAAAAATGCTACTTTTTGCTTATTATCTCACGTCAAAGAGAAAGAAGGGTTTAGCGTTCTCCCTTTCTAGGTACTCAGGATATTGTGTCTCAGATGCTTGGAAATGATCAGTCGGCTCCCTCGGTTACTTGGCAGCTTCCTGGATGGAAATCATATGGCCTGCGTGAAGCAAACTGCAATGCAACTGCTTCGGTCCCATTCGGTGATTTAGTCATTGCTTGGCGTTGCCATTTCACAGTGTTATCTTTGTAACGTTAAGGAGTAAAGTCTGTGTTCACGGGCCCTCTACACTGTATATAGGGTATATATACACTGTGTGCTATATGTAGCTCACTGTGCACTGAGCGTCTAATACTACGAAAAATCTAAATTCATGGATTTGTAATGGACTCTTTACAGATAAAGATGGGAAAAATTAGCTGTTAATTAAGTCTGCAGATTCAAACCACCTTCAACAAGTACAAGATGGCGTGAAGTAACAGTCCGCAAAGTTTGTCGTTCACTTTTGCTACTAAATAGTAGTATTGTTCTATATGGTCTTAAGACTTTTCCATACTGGTACCACCTCTTGAGCATACTGCATTTTTCATGCCAGTCTGGCAAGTTTGTTTTTCTTCCAGAGCTGCACAGATAAGACGCCCACTGACATGAATCTGGAGAATTAAGAAAAATATATTTAATCTTAATTAAATGTTATTTAATTAACAGTTGGTTATTAATTTAAGTGAAGCATCAGTTTTACAAGCCTTTGCCCTTAAAAATGTCTTTTTACTCTAAATCTCTCTGCATCTTGTATGTTAACATTTGGTGGATCACCTGCCTTCAGAAACTATGTACCAAGGGTCTTTTTCTTGCTCTATCACGGCACGTATCTGACCAGAGTTCGTCCGTATATCTCATGAGCCACCCACCAGTGGCTGCTTTTTGGTGTTGGGATATTCCAATTTGCTCGTGTCATGTTCTGCTTTAATAAGATGCCTTGAATTCATTATGTGCTGTTGCGGTGTGCGAAATCTGAAAGAGGAAGAAGATGTGGATTTGTGGCTTTCTCCTTCCCCCCATCACCGCAGCTAGAGCTGCTGGGTCTCGACCTCTCTCGTCGTGGAAGCAGAGAGGACGATGCAGCCCATGGTGAACAATCTGGCCATTAAAGGAAAAATGTGCATCTGTCAGTAATTAATTGAAGCCAAATTTAATTACAAATCGGGGGGAAAGATACTACTGCACACTTAATAAAATTCAGGGACCTTCAGTGCTTTTACCTTAAAAAAAAAAAAGAAAAAAAAAAAAGGCAAACCCAAAAAGTCTATCTGAAAGAATTTATTTCAAGCTTACTGACGACACAGCGTGACACTTACTTCTTGATGTTAAATATAAAAGAAGTTATTTGATTAACTGCTTTCAAATCCTTTTCAGTATCTCTTGAGTTTATAGGTTGTAGAAAATGGTGGTAAATGTTTAAGGCCAGATCTTAACTACCGGCATGGGCATAGGTGTGTTGGTTTGCATTGGCTAGGGCTGTGGCCCCAAAAATTGGATTCTGAGGATGGTGCTCCAGTGTGACTTCAGGGCTGATTGTATGCAAATATTCGGATCAGCTAGTGGAGATAAAAATTCATGGGGAAAAGAAGGAATTTAGAGAGAATGCAAATAATTTCAAAGTGAAATAGTTAACTCGTTTATGCAACCTCTTGAATATTTTAAAGGTGAGATAATTGATAATATTCAGCTTCAGCCCAATTCTAGTCTTGCTGAATAACATCAGTAGGATCAGTAGGTTGAGACTGGAGGTTTTCAAATATTCCACCCCTGGTCATAATAGAAGTCTAAAAATACACGTGTCGTGTCAGGAGGAAAAGGGGGGAGATTGGGAGATGCAGTAGTGACGCTGGAAACGCAGCTCCCTTCTGCTCCCTGTGTGCGAAATAGCAGATGTTTGTGCAGATAGGTATGAGTTTTGTTTGGGATTTGATATACGTGGAGAAGGGGGAACTGATTTTGAATTCTAAGCAATAAAGTCATTTGAAAAATGTAACTGAGGTCTAGCACACTAGGAATAAGAATTTCTACTGTACTCAAAAATAATATAAAATGAAGGAAGAAGGAGATTTTTTTTAATAGAAATATCAAAAGGGATTGGCATTGTGAGTTCAAAACAAACCGTGCATTTGTACTGTGTTTTAGTAAACAAGACAACCCCCAAATCCAAAACTATGGAACTAGTAGCAGCCATAAATATTTATCACTTGTGTATTCATATGTACATATAGTAATTACAGCAAGAGGAAAAAATATTTTTCTTTACAATTAATATTTGTAAACGTTTATGAAAGTACATAACAAATAAATAAGACAAACACTTGGCTTAATTAAGATGAAAGGGATGACAACCCTTGTGATTTGTTCTGGAAAATAAAGGATGTTAAAATAGTAAGACTTAATTATTTCTGTAAACATTTCAAATTATGTTCTATGTAAAAAAACTTAATTTATGAGATATATATTAAAGTATCTAAGCATTTTTGACATTTGTACATTCCATCTCAAAAAGAAATTAGGGTTAATTTATTATTTATTATACTGCATATTGTCATATATAATCATTTATTAGCATTTATTATTGTTCAGAAATTCAGAGTCATCTATTGTTTATTGGGAAATGGAAAAGCATTTTATATCTGTTTGCAATTTGTGTATTCTCAGTATAGCAATAAAAATGAAACTTTTACAAGTTGATCAGGTAAAAATGCATGCAATAATAAACAAAAAGGACTGATTTGTTTAACTTTTCATGATTGACAATGCTATTTCATGTACAATTAATGTTACATTTGAATAGAGAACATAAAGCCTAATCATTGGAATTGTCCGAATTGCTGGGTGGAAATGGAGGAAACTTATGTTGGTGGGAAAGACGGAGGAAGCAAAGCCTTCAGGTTTGGTTTTGGGGAGCCTGAAGACACCAAGAAGAGGTGGCTTTTAGACCCTCAGGGTTTCTCAGGGTGAACGCGGTTCTGGCCGTACTTTGTGTCTTTTCCCTGCTCTGTACGTGTTTGCTGGGGTTGAAGGAGGCACCACCGCAGGGCACAGCGCCGTTGCCCACCTTCGCCAGAAGGATGAGCTCCTCCTCACCTCACTGCAAATGTTGCCCTAAAAGCTCCCATTTTTGCTATAAAATTTCAGTGTTTCTGGTCAGCTGGAGCAGATGTAGCCGTTGGCAGTGGTGTGATGTACTGCTCTGTGCTTTCCAGTTATGGATGATGGCTTGGCGCGTTGCAGTACCTGTGTGATCTCACGTGGTGTCCTGGCTTCGGTGTTGAGTTTGGTGGGAGTTTCAGCTACTACACTTGGTCAAGATTTTAGTTTTAGATTTTGCCCAAAGGCACTACCTCCAGCATCGCACTGCCCTGCTGAGAAATGGATGAAGGTCAAGGCAGTGAGTGCCACCTAATGAATATTCCTTTTCTTTTGTACCTGTTTCCCCCAAAGGTCTGGTAATTGTAGTGCTACTCAAATCTAACTCTGCTTTCTCAAAATACCACTTGTGACAAATTAAGATATATATATATTAGATATATAGAGATATTTCTAGACTATCAAATCTTCAATCATAAGCTCAGTTTACTGTGAATGTAGTTATTTTGCAATGAAGCTTTATGGACTTAACTGTCATGGGCACTGTAGGGAAGGTCGTGCTGCTGTGGGATCCTAGGTCTGCCCCAGGTGGTGAGTCCTTTGGGTGTCTTGGTGCTGACCGCGCTTCCGCGACACCCACGGGAGTTTCCAGTATGATCAGGTGCTGCTCTGAACTGGGAATCGAAGGGTTCAGTCCCTCTGTAGATATTGTGTCGTCTCCCAAGGGAATGGCAAAATGTGTTTTTAGTTAAGTTGCATAAGAATTTAATTGAAAGGTTTTGGGCAGTTTCATACAAGAGTAAATCATAACTGTGATGCAGAGATTTATAAAGGAAAAATACTTTTGCGCCTTTACTTTTATACTTTACTTGACATAAATGGAAATCTATATTGGTTTGTTATTTTGTCTGCCGGTAATTAAAAAAAACACGGTAGAGTCTTTTCTATTTTGCTTATTTTCAGTCTTTTGGAATACAATAATATGAAAGACACAGCAAAGGTCAGATTATCCCGCGTGCACATCACAGCTCTGAATCTGCAAATGTGATCTACTTGATTCCCATGAATATTAGTATGAATTAAGCACATGCTTAACTTAATACACATAAGTAGTTCCACAGAAGTCAGGAGGACTTCTAAGAGATTCAAATTAAGCACAAGCTTAGTGGCACTGCAATTTGGCCGGTCTCCAAGGCAATGGTGCTACTGCATGTGCTGTGGATCTGGCTTATGGAGGAAGGTCATCTGTAACCCCCCCCAAAATACTTGGGGATGTTTGCTGGGGATGGCTAGGGCATTTGCTTTAGAAATGTGACCTTCAGCTCAGGTTTTTTGATAATTTGCACCATATATTTATTGAAGGGTACTGTATATATTATGTGTCGTAGTGCTGATGGGTCTAGATAAGGATACTATAATAGCAGTTTAAATGTGTTTTTTGTGAGATGGTAAGCTAATGATGTAGCTGTTAATTTGAATTTAGCAGACGTTTTAAATATAGGTTTCTCTTACAGAGACAAAAGTTGCAATTTAAAGCTCTTTGGTGGTCTAAAAACAGCTTAATTCTCTAGTAGCATGGTAATAAGTACTAATCCAGCTTATACAGTGATTGTAGTATGTCATGTTTGTGAAAGATTGCCTAACTCTGCTTTCTCTGGGTTTTATGTTAATTTTTTTAAATTAAACATAAAACCTTATAACATCTTTATGCTGAGATAAACTGTTCAATTTAACTTGTGCTCAAGCAGCAGCTGTCAGGAATTATCATGTTTCGAGCGTTCTTGCTATCACCTTGTGTCTTTACCTCCCGGATACACTCGGTGGGATGATAAAGCTCACCTTGTTAGGATTTATTACTTAAATAATAACCCGAGGTAAAATGAAAGTTGATGTCACGTAGAATGACAACTGACATATATTTATGTCGCACGTTACATTATAATAAACTTTCCTTTCTTCCCCTTGTAATAGGTGTTAAGTGGCAATACAATCCGGCATATCCTCCAGTGCCCTGCGTGAGTCCATTAGCCACGTACATGACTTCTCGGTGGGCATGTTCACAGCGACTTGTACTGTCAGGTGTTATTTAAGCTCACGAGACCTAAGAAATTGGTTATTGCTGGGAGTTAACAGCTTTTATGCCAGCCAAGAAACAAAGATATTTAAGTGCATCTGGTGTCTGTTGGATTAAACTATAGAAGCGCTGTGAAGTCATGCAAGAGAATCGGAAAGGGTGTTTTGCAATGCTGTGACCAATTTAACTTTTTATTTTGCAATGAGAAATGTAAGCAATGTCATTTGAGGTTCTAAATCTGAATTTGCTAGTAATTATAACAATTTTCTCTTGACACTGGTTTATTTATGAGCTGGGTTTATTCATGAGCTGTCTTATCACTCCCCGTTTCCAATGTAGAAAATTCAGATCTACCTCTTTGCGGCTTTCCTGGTTCGTGTCCTTGCTTGCCTTATTAGAAGGCCGCCTCTAGCTCTAACGATGATGATATATTCCTTCAGTTTCCCCCAACCAGTACTGCAAAAATTATTTTCCTTTCCTGTGGATATAACCATCCTTTTCCGTATTCCTCTACTAGTTACTGCTTTGTCCGTCATAGTGAGTTCAGACATTTCAGAACTGCACAGTTTTGTCCAGTCTTGAATCTTGGATCTCATTTCTCGTCGTGCTCCCCGTTGCCCTTTTCTCTCCAGCAGTAATGTTAACCTTGACACCCCCACTGTGTTCTCTTTCCACTCTTGCTTTTGTGTCTCGCGCCATGCTGCTTCCCCATGTTTTCAATCCCAATGTGCCATATATTATTTTCCTTTCTTCATTCAGATGCAACCAAGTTTATAGACACTATTCCACATCAGTTCAGTTTGCTACATAGCTTATCGCAGAAAAAGAAAAGTTGTCTAAAAATAAGTTTAATGGAGAAAAAAAATGAAAGAATAAGCTGTGACACAATCCAGAAATATCCTGAATTTTGCCAAGTAACCATTTAATCTTAGTACTGTAATATTTGGCGTTCTTTTTCTCCCATTTGTAATTTTCTCTTCCTCATTCTCTTGTTTCTAAACTTCTCTGAGCAAGAATATTATATTGTCTGGAGGGAGCTTTCCTACCTCCAGTTTGACCTGGCATCCAGGTCATTGTGGGGCCCAGAGGTTGTTATTACTCCTCATGACACATACGTGATGGTATACATAAATATATTCCTTGGTCTCTTTATGGCTCATAATGAACCAGTGCTCATGTCTTAATTGGCATTCTATCTGACAGTCCCTTTAGAAGAGCAAATATTTGATGAACAAGGGAAAAACGTTCATATCTTTCTTTAGTAAGCCTTTCAGAAGATCAGCATTGACTCAGGTCGGTGAAGATGGATATTGGATCTGTTCTCTAGGAAGTGCTTGTTCTAGAGATACAGATTATCCAGGAATGTTGTCATAACCATAAATATGGTTATTGTAGTTACTACTATTTGTTGTAAATAATCATTTATATGGTTATTTTGGGTCATCGGCAAGTTTTAAGGTGGACAACTAGAATCAGTTTATTAGATCAGTGATGTCAGTTTGGTGGTATTCTTGAGCACTAAATCCATATAAAAACAGGAAAATTTGAAAAGATTTTAAGAGAAACAAACCTTTCATGCATCGAATTCTGAATCTGTACTATTAAAATGGTGGACAGCAAAAAAAAAAAAGAAAAAAAAAAAGCCAGAAACATGCTATGCCGAAAACTAATTTATTAAGGCTTAATGTTTTATGTGCAATAAATACCTGTTCTCAATATTTTTATCCCTTGTGCTGAGAAATTTATAAGACAAATTGTCTACAGCTCTGCAGTTCTCGGTAGTTTCAGAATGAAAGCAGTGCTAGCCAGAGGACAGCGGATGGTTGCGTGCTTTTGGTGAAATGCTGGGATATTTGCCCCTGGTTTCAGTAGGGTCAGGATTTCACATCGCACCTTTAAATACATTCATTGTCTGGTAGTCGAGTAACTTGTACAAGGTTAAGATATCGGCTTGCTAGCGCTGTTTTTGCCCGCTTTATCTAATTGAAGGAAGTGTGCAATGCTGTGGACTGTGGAATAGCAGGAGTGATATGGCAATACTGGGGTACAGGGATACAAACTACCTTTCGTTATAGAGGATACCTAATAAAAATGAGAAAATAAAACATAGAAAAAGAAAAAGGGAGGAAAAAAAAAGACCGTACTAGATAAGTGTACTGTATAAATCAAAAGGGTTTATGTCATAACATGAACATGTGCCATTCGTGCTCATATATTGAATTTCAGTAGTTGGTTGCATAAAGAAGTAAAGTGTAATGAAACTGGCAAGCAAAGTATTCCCTAGTCAGCCTTATCTTTGTTCCATTTGTCCTTCAGATACAGCTTTTCTTGCCTTTTTCAATAAAATCCATCCAGCTTTTTTATTTTGCATCTCTCTGTAACTGAGCTGAGCAGACCAATGAGATTCGGTGCTTTTCTAGTCGAGTTCTTAGCAGCTGCGTTTTAAGAGATCAAAACTTCGAGCACTGCTACATGGTATTAAGGCTCAGCTATTGATGCGTCCCTATAGGGGTTATGTTTTTCCTGGGGGGGGGAGCCGGGGAGGAGAGGGGCGGCGGGTGGCCCGCCTGCGCCTGCCCGCGGCCGCTGAACACTGCTCTCCTTGTTTCCTAGGGTCCTCTTTGCGAGCTCCGTGCTTAACCTGGCTGAACTCGTGGCCCTGCGGCCTGACCTCGGCAAATTGAAAAAGGTCCTCTACTTCCACGAGAACCAATTGGCGTATCCTGTCCAGAAGTGCCAGGAACGGGATTTTCAGTACGGCTACAACCAGATCCTTTCCTGGTGGGTGTTTCTCGCACCTCTGCGTGGGGTTTAAGGTATTCTTTCACGTGCAAACTTCCGGCATCGTACGCCAGAGGAGTCCTTCTCTGCTGAAACGATGGCAGCCTAGCAAACAGGCACAGTCCCAAACAGATGCGAATAAAAGTGCTTTGGCATAAACAGGCAGAGACGATCCACTTTAGCAATAAATCGAGATGAGTACATAAAGTCGGCTTGCACTACATTCGGGCGGCCATCGCGTACCTGTTAGCTGTGCAAATTTTGACCTATGTCGCAGCCATAATGAGCGAGACACTTGGTCTCGCATCCACATAGCAAAGCTGCAGCTCATCAGCTGTTGCTTAGCCATAGCTTTTACTGCATCCAACTGAAATTATAGAGAGGTTTTTAGGGAAATAAACAGAAATTAAAATGTACTGCAGCACTTTTCTTGAGAAGAGAGGGCAGTAAACATACCAGATAAATCCTTATATTTCTTTCATCTAGTATTCAGAGATTGTGCAGTGCTAAAATACCCAGACATTTTAAAGGCTGTGTCCTTTATTGTTACTAAAAACAAATGCATTTCTTGAATCTAAGTTAATGAAAGAAGTTAATAACAGCAACACGGAAAAGCTTTGTGGTTAGACGCTGTACAAACCTAAGTGAAACAGCAAAACTGAGTTGTTTTGAATTGAAATAAATTCATTTACGTGATCTTTCTCACCTATCTGTTATTAGGAGAATTATTAGGAATATGGATTGAGTCTTTTTAAGTATATGTTAAGCTTTTGCATCTTTAAAATATAAGCCAGTTGATATTCAGATTTCTCAAATAATAATCTTTGTATACTCTGAACACTCTGTAGCTGCTTTTGCCACTGCATTTGCAAGATGTTTCAGTCACTAAGTAGCAATGATGTGAAAATATAATGAAAAATCTTTCGAAAATGGTAGCAGCCATCTTCAGATTTACTGATATAAAAAAAGCGTGCTCTTTGGTACTAAAGCAAGGAATATTTTTGTATATATATTTTGCTTTCTCATGGCAGTTATATTTTGGAACACGAGTTCCTCTTTTGTGAGCTGACATTAATCTGCAAAACATGCATTTTTAAATGAAAAACTATTTTCTTTTGCCTCAAAAAAAAAAGACCACTATAGTTGCTTGGTTCTGTCTCCTTCAGCCTCCAATAGCTTCTCTATGTAATTATATAATATTAATCTTTCATTTTTGTCGCTGCAGAAATCACATTTTTAATAGCAAATAGAAGACATCTCCTCTATATTGCTCCTAACTACCTACTGGACGTTTGCAAAGGCAATGAAACAAGCTGCCTACTTTTTTTTTCTTTATAGTTTATGAAGATTTTCTGAACCTTTTAGTGTTTCAGGGTTTCTTTCTGAATCTTTCCATCTTCTAAATCTGTCAGAAATACTTGAAATACGAAAACATATCGTTCCAGTTTTGCTTAGAGGTTTTGGAGACAATTGGAAGTGGAGCGCTTTGACTCTTCAGGTTGGTGTTTTGAACCATTAAGAAAGAGAAATTTTCTTCTTAATGACTCTAAAGGGTTTATGGCATACTGGTAGTAACTCACACTTTTAACAAGGACTGAAATTCCTTCCCTCCCAACTGCTCAGGCAGGTACGACGACAGGATCTCTCTAGTATGCCAGTGAAATGCTGAGCCTCCAGGAAAAAAAGGTTGGAGAGATGAGGCTTAATGTACAAGACAAGCAGAGATGAAAATGTTTGGAGCCTTTGCTAAATGTCAAAGAGCAGCAAAAAAAGCGCGAGGCTCGTGTTGTGTTTTGTGTCCTGCGTAAGTCGATTCGGAAAAGGTGGCTGCGTCGTTGGGGGAGATGTGAGGGAAGCGCAGGGTTAAAAGTCATAGGTGGGGGAGAGAGGGGGATTTCAGAGAACGTTTCAGCTCCCATAGCCTAGTTGAAAAGGATTCTTTCTCTCTCTAATGCTTTTTTGCCTTTCCTGCTGACTCCTGCTGCTTTTGTGAGCAGTGTCAGTTTTCTTTCTTGACCAGACAGCGGTGAGATGCAGTGAGGATGAATGACAGCCTCTCACCTCAAATATACTTTTCACCAGCCCAGTGACTTATGAACACATGTCCTCAATGTATCTTATGACCCATAGGTCTGTATTACAATATATAACATATTGAGAAAACCAACTAGCCATAAAACATTTCTTACCTCTGTTAGAGCATTGCATGTTTGCCAGTACAGCTAAGGTTGTGTCAGCACTTCCTGGATAAACTTCCAGATATTTCAGTCTTTTGAGAGCTTTTTGTTTCTCCAGACTGAGAATCTCAGTGGAGAAATAATACCTAAATGATCATTTAACCACATCTTAAAATTATTGATCTTGTTGGTTTTAAAACAGAGCACTAAGGAACAAACCATCGTGTTAATATACCAAATTATTTTTCAAATTTTTTTGATGCTGTTTGCTATATTATATATTTTGTGCTTAGTAAATGTACTCTTAATTGAGATTATGTATGCGTAGGTTAAAAAAATAAGTAATAACGTACCATTTCTCTAATATTCTCTAATACCTGATGCACTCAATCAATCTTTTTTTTTTTTGTTCTTTTTTTCTAGCAGTAAGTTTCATTAATCTTAACCACTTTTTACAGTTTGGTTGCTGATGTCGTTGTGTTCAACTCTGCTTTTAATATGGAATCATTTCTTACATCTATTGGAAAATTTATGAAGCTGATACCTGACCACAGACCTAAGGATCTGGAAAAAATAATCAGACCAAAGTGCCAAGTTCTTTATTTTCCAGTCAAATTTCCTGATGTGAGCAGGTCAGTACGTTTTCCGTCTCATAAATTGTCTCCAATCTGTCAAAACTGCCTGTTTATTGTGAAGTTTTAACCATTCAGTTAAAGCATTGTTAATTAAAGATCTTGATAACATGCAAAAGTCAAGCGGTTGATAAACTGATTTCTATAATCACAGGCTGTTCAGGTAGGTTCTGATTCACCAGCACGGGCATGAGTAGTCTTGCCAAGCATGTCCTCAGTCAGTTCATGTCATACGAAATTATATAGTTCAGTGAGAATCATTTCCCAGCTTGTTTTAGTTTTTAAAATGTTGACTATTCCTCAGCTCTGTGTATTTGTTTCTACAGCGGAGGTCAAGGAGGAGAAAGAAATTCTAGAGACTAGTAAAAGTGATAAGTCTGTAGTCAAGAAGCTATATTTCCCTTGGTATGTTGTAGTGGGATTTTATTCCCTCCTCCCTCCACTACCTCTCGTTTTATTGCCTTCCAGGTAGGTGAAAAGCATTTCAGTAGCATAGAGCAGACTTGCATATTTTGGCATTAGCTGCGGTTGTAGATGCTCTTCATTCTTCCTCAGTTACTCTGAAGGACGTTTTTTATTGCCCTTGTTTCAGAGCCCATCTTGAAATTAGCAGTGGGTTATGTGGCTCAAAGGGAACATTCGCTAGATCCTTTTCACTTTTGATTAAACCTGGCACAATTGTTTCTCCTATTATAAGGAACTCTCCTCCCACTGAACAGGAACTTTGCTTCAATGGGACCAATACTAAATAGAGATACTATGATTCTGCAATTTGATTATACTCTTAAAAACAATGTGATGCCTGGTGCATTTTTTTGCTGAAATACGGATAGAAAGCAGTGTAATGACTCTGCAGGAGTCTGGCTTTTGATATGACAGTAAGTTTTGGTCCCTGACCAGCCTGTACTTGCAGCTTATTTCAAAGACTGACTGTACCTTTGCAGTAGTTTTGGGCAGAGAGTTTGCTAGTACAGGCTTAAGGTCATGCACTCTATCAATGTTTACATTGCAAGGTTTGCATTTAAGGAACTTGGAAAACATGATATTCTAAAGCACAGTTGCAGATCATTTAAAAATCCATGTCTAAAATTAAGTCTTTAAATCTATGCTTTTGGCAAATGGGTTAAAATCCTCCAGTGGTACTTAGGTGCTCCTTGGGTTGCAGTGGAGGTCAGTACCAGTGTATATTTGAGGATCTGCTGCTACTTCTTAGACCGTGTTTTTAAAGAGTGAGCAAATGCTGTGGATGCTTAGGATGATATCGAGCCATTGTAAAAGGGTCTTGTGTTGTCTGAAATACCTTAGTTGTGTGGCCAAAGCCTAATTTTAGAGGTGAAGGTGTAATAATACCGTCTTACATTAACGGAGGCCTTTTGGACTTGTCAGCCTCGGCAGATGGGGTCAAACGAGACCAATTCTGCCCACGCAGACTGGTCCCGTGCCGTTGGTGTGTGCAGTGGGCCCCTATCTGAACTCTTTGCCCAGAGCAGAAGGTGCTTGAACTGCTCAGTAGTCTCCTCTCAAACTGGTAGAGCGAGAAGATCTCATTTTACTGTATGTTCTTCTTAAGGTTCTGCTTTTGTATTAAATCTTGTCTTACAAAGTGTGACACCTTCCACGTTTTTATTGTAGTTGTTGCACTTGAAATTATATCTAAAAACTGTTTTCCGTGGCAGATGGACAAAACTAAGATGTTGTGAAGCATAGCTGTGTGACCATACAGCTTGGTCAGCACAGTAATTAGAAACACACATTAATATCAGCTGTATTATTTCTAATATAAATTTTATTCAAATGCTAGCTCTAGACATTAAGTTCTGATTTTTAGACAAAAAGCAATATCGTAACAGAAGAAAGGGAAGCATAGGAAAGGATTGCTTTTGCATAACTCTGAAGTTCTTTGGGTTTTGACCTTCAACTGCATCCAGTACTTACTATTTCTTTACAAGATCATGTTTTAAATAATGTTGAATGCACCTGTGGCAATTGAATGCTGTTTATTAATTTAGACAGTATTACTGTAGTGACTGAATGGAGATTGAGGAGAAGAAGGTTAAGAAAAATTGTGGCCAAGCTAAAATTTATAAAGCAAGCTCTTAGCCCAGAGTGTTTTTCAAGTTATTTTCAAATGGTAATTTGCTTTATCCAAACCAAACTCATACAGTGTAAGTAAGTGATTATTTGCATGACTGACAATCATTTCAATGCCTGCAGTCTTTTTAAAATGCATAATTTTGCTGAGATGTTGGGAAAATATTTAAAAATTCTGAAGGCAAAATAACCAGGGTGATTTTTTTCTTTACTTTGACCTCTTTTATTTCGTGTGTGAATGTCTAAGGGTATGTTTGTGTCTTAAATGTAAATTTTATTTGGACTTAGGAGGGAGGTGATCTGACCAAGAAAGCATCCTCGCTGATAAGATGGTGATAGCTTTAGAGATTATGTTACGTTAATATGTCATTTTAGGGCAAAATAAAAATAAATACATCTAACCCTTGATCAAAACAGTGTAATAAAGCAGCATGTCACACGAGTAAATCCTGTAATGTGTTTACCTTTAATGTAATTACTGTAGATGATTAGTATATAAAATAGCACAATCAGCATAGTAAAAGATCACTTAAGAGTGAAGGTATAACGATGGATTGATACATTTTGGTGCAGTAGAGAAGTTAACCTCGGAACTACTTGTGAATGCTGTTAGATGTACCATTATGCATGTGCACAATATGCGTTTAGATATTGCAGATGGCCATCTGATCGCTACTTTTCTACTTCCCAGAGGAACATATTGATGCTTTTTTATGAAATACTTCTTTTTAATAAAGATTTGTCATAAGGGCACACACTGGCGTTCCCAAGGCACACAACCGGACCCTGGTCCTTATCTCACAAGGAGAAGAGATGGAAGGATTTGAGGCTTTAGCAGAATAAGAAATTTACTGCCCTGATCCTCCTGGTTTGGGGCTGTGATGATGCCTAGCTTCCTCAGTGCATTCTGTGAAACCAGCGCTGCTCCACACGTGACAAATACTCTGTCATTTACTACTTCAAATTCTCCACTTTTTACATTCTGATGAAGTATATTATGTAGAAATAAATATATATCACAATACTTTTAAGCTTACAAACAAATAAAATGCCAAGTTAAGGCTGTCACTTCATAGTGCATAGGTGCTGCAAGGGCTGTAGAACAGTAGGTGATTTTACATGCCATATGTGCTACCATACTTCTTAACAACGCTTTGAATTAAATATCTTGTAATTCAGACTTACCTTACGTTGTCATTTGTTACATTTCAAATTCTTAGGCGTTGTAATGTAAATGAAATGCTGTATGTTATTTTTTTCTTTTATATAGTCTGTATCGATGTCATATATTTTTATTTTTGCAGTCAAAAACTAGGGCCCAAGAAAAAAATCCCCTTTCTACAGATGTTGTCTTTGGTACACGCATCTCCAAATGCCAGTGAGCATCACTGGAAGAACAACACCCCTAGCAGTTCTTTGCCGATATTTTGTGCTAATTCTCTCAGTCTGTCTGAGACTTTGGCAGCTGGGTCAGGCTATATATATACTCCTTGGAATTCATTGCAATGAAAACTGTAATACAGATTTTGGTTATTATTACTGTTCCTCTCATTGTAGTATATCTTTGCTATTATCATGAAGTGGTAGAAAAAGAAAACGTTCTTATAAGCCAGAATGAAGTAACGTTCCTAAGAGCTTACAGTGCACATTGGAGTAAGGTGGAATAATAGAAAAGACAGCATGAGAGGACTAAGATTACAGTGGAAAATAACAATAGCTTCTTTTTAAGTGGGACTTGTTAGTTGATGTCTTGTACTATCCGCATTACACATTTTGAAGTGGAATTAAAGATTTTAGAATGCTGTTTCTTAATTTGCTTTTATAACGTAGTACAGTTAACGGGGCGTTTTCAACCATTTGATTTTATATTATTTAGTTATGGTGTAAGAGAGGCAGAGTTTAGAGAATACTTTATGGCCAGTCAAGGGAGTTCCTGACTAAAGCACAAGTTTTTAAGAGACACTGACAGTGTCTCTTATACAGAAACCAACTGTCAGGAAATGCCTGGTTTTGGTAATAATAATAAAAAAAAGAGGTCACTTTCATCATTCAGATCAGACTTGCAGTGCTGAACTTCAAACCTCTTTGTAGAAAACTAAGAGCTTCCCCCTTCCTCCGTAATCATAACAACTTGCAATAGCATTGCTGTGCTGGAGAAATGCAGACGCCGACACTGGGGGCAAGGCTGCTATGCAGGAGAGCCCAGAGCTATAGGTGGGCGCCGGGGACACGTCTGCCTTGCACAGCGCGGCGCTCGGCAGAGCTGCCCCGTGAGCTCGAGCAAGCTGCCTTGCCTATTGGAAGCCATATGCTTTAGAAACCATGCTCTTTTCGGCTAATTAGCCTTCCAGTGAAATAGGATATATTGGCTTAGGTGGAGCTCTGTGCTAATGATAGTGGGTCTGGTGGTAACTCGGGCATCTCCGTGGTGCCCTGCACTCTATCCGGTAGGCATGTCCCCCCCCACTGCTGAGGTTTATGCATAGTTAGTGTAATTAGTGCCAATAGACTGCCCCTACCTTGGAGCTTGCAGCTGAAGAACCAGGTGATGGAAATTACTCCCCTGAATGTCTTTGCTCCTCACCTGCTGCAAGCAAATTTGGAGTTTGTGTTGGCATGCTAAGACAGGTATGCAATGCTTGCAGGATCTGGGACACAACGCCTATGGAGGAGAAAGTGCAATATTGGTGTAAAACTTGCATGAAATGGAGTCTTTCAGTTCTGGTGTCTTGGGTCGAAGGTTGGTGCCTTCTGTAGCTCAGGCCTGAAAGCTAAGGGCAGAGAGCTGCAACTGCAGCAAAGGATGGGGTGTTGAACGTGGATGTTGGACTAACCCTTTCTTGCTTTCCTCTTCCTTCCATGTGTGCTTTCGTGGCCTTTTGGGGATTACCTCTGCTCCAGGCTGGTTTTCCAGAGGCTGAATATGCTAGTATCACCCTCAGCATAAGCCTACTGGTGCCCTCCTAGAGGAGGACCTGACTGAGCAGTCTGCTGGGTTGTATTTGTTTTGCAAAACTTCCTAAAACTAATTTCTTTTTATCTATTCAGAGACAAAGAATAGTTTTCCTGAGTCTCTTTTATCTGTCGTATAGGTATTGAACTAAATGCTATCATAATAACCATTTAGTCTCACAATAGCTCACAAAGATACTTAAGCAGAATTCTCTGTGCAACCTAGTTTTTTATTATGTTGGGTACTGCTCATGTTGCATACAACACATTCCCATAAAACTTGCATTTTGTATTTACAGAGAAATTTCTCTGGAGAGTTAAGGTCTTGTAAAACATTCTTGTTCTACAGCATGAACGAATTATTATACTCTGGGGCATTAAAAGTGAAGTGTACTGAAGAAAAGAATTTTTTCATTAAAATGCAGTTTATATTGATAAAACAGATTACTAACATTTGATGAAATGTGAAACTTGGATCTACCCATATCGCTAAATCGCCAGTAGGTTTATTTTGGCAAGAAGAATAGTATGTAATGTATATCAGGACCAATCATTATACAGTACCTGTTAGTTTTGTATTAGATTAAATTGTCTTTCACTAAAGTACTTGAAAAAAACCTACTCTATCTGTATCTTGAAGTAGCAGAATGTGGTAACCAAGAATATTAGAAAATAAAAGCTGTCGTGTTATCAGTTTTGGCACAGTCATTTATCAATCAGTATTTTAAACATTGACAAGTGGTAATTTAATAGGGAATGACCCTGTTGGCAGGAAGTTCTAATGACAGATGATGCAAACTCATTTATCACTATGGGGCTGTGCTGGCTTCTTACCTTTCTCAGTATCACAGCTCATATTTTCCAAGTCTGGGATGTGAGAAGCCACAAAGGGCAAAACCTGTGGCACCAAGCCTGCAACCACTCCCATCTAATCCGATTAACCCTTTCGCTGCAGATTGCACTGCAGCATAGCTAGGACGAGCTGAAAGTCCTGATACTGATTTAAATCCCATTTATTTCCTAACTGGTTTTCACAGTAGCACTCGTACGCACTTTTTATGTAGTCAGTGCTTGGAAGCGTTCAGGTTTTTCGCTTGTGTCAGTCTGAATGCAAGCTCGAGACACTTGTGCTTGGCTTTCAAACCCAAGCTGCGTTCTAATAATTAATAGCGCATTTCATTAGGAGGCATTAAAAATATTGCATGCGGTATCCTATACAATGGGCAGCTATTATTATTATCATTACTACAGTGGGAAGGAAATTGATGCATTCAGAGGTTTAATTGATTCGTGCATATTCATGTAGGAAGCCGGGGTAGAGGCATGACTGGCTTGGATTATTATGCACTTCCATGCATAATAATGTCACTGTAACTCGGAATAGACTTCTTTGCTGTAGTATACGTGGACATTGGAAGTGGAGGGACATCATGGGAGAGGAAATGAGAATGACGCCTTTGTCACAGGCTGATATGGATGGCATTTTTAATCCTTCTAGGAAGAATCAATAATATAGTAATTCAGCTATACTTAGAATACAAATCTTCACATATTTTTACATTAATTTCTGCAATAGGAAAAGTTTTCATCATCTATTTTATATTATCCCATTTTACTCATTCTAAGGCATCATAAATGTAAGCTCTTTTTTGAACTTTCTGTACCTCCCTAGCTTATTTCTCCATTTATTCTTCCTCTTTTCCTTTCCCAATAGAATCTTTCTCTTGAAGGCTGCGATTGGGTTAAATATCATCCCCAAAATGAATGATTCAGAAATGAAATACTTTCAAAGTTTGCACCAAATCATTGTAATGAGACTCAGTGAAGTTTAAATTTAATTGGTTAAAATTGTCGTGGCAGACTTGTAAAGTAAAGCTGGTTTATCTTCTATTCAAAGTGGAAAAAGGCTATTGATTAATGGCAGAATCCTACAAGGTGCTAAATACCCTCATTTTCACGGCAGTTGTTCAGAGCTGAGGGTGCTTGACACTCTGCATGATTACAACTATAACACAGGTGGAAAGAGGTGGCATACAAAACTAAAAGCTGGGAATCGAGTGATGCAGTTGTGTCCAATTTCGTTCAAATCCATATGAAGATACAGACTTATCTTTCCCATATGTGAAAGATGCTGTTTTTTTTTATAGGCAGTTCTGTGCTTACTGGATTTTGCATTTCAAAATACTGCCCTTCAACATTTGAACAATTCCATATTTTTCATTACAAAATTCATGAATATTACACAGAAGCGGTGTTTTTTTGTTTTTCTTTAAAGTAATTTCATGCTTAAAGAATTCTACCAGACAAGACAGCAGTCATATTGATCGTATTTCTTAGTTGCTACATGAAGCAGTGACAGAACCTTTTTTCTAAACATTCTGTGCTTTCATTTTTGTAATAAATGAAAACGGAGGTAAAGAGCGCGCTAAAAATGCGGAAAAGATGAGGAATAGGAAAGAGTGTCTAAGTTTTTGGAGATTCATCATTGAGAATATGAAACATTTTCAGAAATCATTCTTAGGGCTACAGGGGAATGAAGTAATCTCTGTTAGCAGTCGGGGGGAATGGCAGTACCTTTAGAAAAAAGCTGTGCTTGATGATCTTCAACCAGTACGGGTTTTAAAAAAATAAAACTGGCCCCTTTAAGAGAATGATGAACTCATAAGTAAGAACAGGTGTATAGCTTTGAAAATTGATGTTAAATATAAAAATAAAAATTTAAGTGGATTGGATGTGCTTTGAGCACCGTGTAGGCTGGATTGCAAATGACCAGTTCAAGTTATAATTCCAGTTAGATACTGTTAGATAGGAAGGTACTATAGAGAAGATATTAAGATGTTCTGCAAGTTTCTATAGAAATTTCAGAGAATAAAGAATAACAGAATAAAATCACACTGTGGAATACATAAAACCGTAGCTCTAAGACTGAAACTTGAAACTTAACTCTCTGGTCCTATGGAGATGACCTTTATGTAATTTGTAAGAACAATTTACTACAGATGGTTTATTTATACATAACCAAATGGGATGAAGTAAAATGATTTTTAATTTTGCAAAATTATAGATAATTTCTTTGTTGTGCAAGGAGTTTTTCAATCTGTTCAGAGTTCTTTTGGTTTTGCATTTGTAACTAGGAATATTTAATATTTTATAGTTTGGACATTCCCCCTGCTTGGTTGTGACTCCCAGATGAAACAATCCTCCTCTTCTTCCTTTTAAATAATTCAGATAGCATACACTTAAAAATATGAAAATCCCAACGTAAATGTACCAGAAGTGCTTTTAAGGTAGGAGGCAGTTCAATTTTAGTATTGAAAAGATACATGTCTAAATAGTAATGAGAGTTCATCAGAGTTTTGGGCTTACAGGCACCAAGTAGTATGGATTCTAGTTGAAGAGCTATGGCAGATCCAAGTCCAGCAACACTTTCCCAGCTTCTTTTCATCAAGTATGTGTTAGAAAAGATCCTTTCATTGTATTGCCTTTTTTTTTTTTTTTTTTTTTTTTTTTTAAAGAGATGGGGAATTTTGTGGACTAAGAAATCCATATAGCTACAAAGTGATTTTGGAAGGTGGATGAAGTCTAAACAGGACATCGTTGTGTTCAATCTTTGTTTTTCAGGCAATGTTGTAGGTGCAATAGCCAGGAAAAATGAATTAGTTATTAAATTGAATCAGCCAACCTGTGATTAATTTTAGGGTAGATTCTTCAGAAAACACTATCAGTTTCATAGAAGACAACACCTAAGTAGTACTCAGATCGGGGCAGCAGAAAAGTAGAGACTTTCTTCATCATAGGCCCTCATCATCATGTACCTTATGTATTTCCTACCACCCTTCTATATAAATCTAGGCCAGGTTGTCTCTATTTCTGTTAGTGCCCAAGTAGCCATGGGACTAAAGGTATGTATTGTCTCACCCTGTCACCAGAACCCTGGTCTTTCTAACTGTCCTTCCTTGTCAGCTCCTAGTGATTAGCTTGCACACACTTGCACAGGTGAAATTTTGGCCCTTTAAATAAGGTTCTTTTAGTTTTGCTATTATCTTGAAACCACAGGTGTCCTACTGCTGGTTCTCCACCAGTTGAGTAGACTCTATTGTCAAGTTTCTCCATGGTGGATTTGATTTAGGTATGTTTCCCTTCCCCACAAGAATACTTATCATGGCTGCTCTGTAGAGGAGTTGTGTCTTCATTTCCATGACTTTGCCTCTCCAAAAAAACAAATCCACAGAAATGTTCTCCTTTAAACCCTCTAAATATTAATCATCTCCAGCTGATGGTTCTAGTAGCTGTTTTCTTATCCTGTTAAATAGAGAAGTTAGTGGATCTTTTTTCCTCTTGCTCATTTTTGTGTGGTAAATTATGGTCGAGCCTCTATGGCTGTGCCTGTAACTAGAGAGCATAAAGGACCCTCCAGGTATGTAGACCAGAAGGGATGGGAGCTGATGGAACCTTGAACATGCTGCTGGAGATGGACCAAGCAACAGTGTAGCTGCACACTACCAAAAGTGGGAAAAAAGCTCACGCGATGCCTATATGCAACAGAAGAGAGATTTTCAGAAAAGATGAGGAAGTACTGGCGCCAATATGTAAAACACTGAAAAAATGTATGTAGTTCTGGTCATCCATGCTCAAGAAAGATTAATTTAAACTCTGAACAGGTACAGAGAATTGCTGCTTGGATTATTAGGAGAATCTGTATTATGGGAGCAGATTGAGAGAGTATGGTTCACTTGTCCTAGCAAAGTAAAGGTTCAGAAGGGGATATGTGTTAATCTTTATAAATACAGTCAGAGGATAAAGGCCAGGGAAGAGGAGGAATTATTTAAGTTAAAGGATAATCCTTACCATATCTACTAGGTATAAATTGGTCATTATTAAATCTAGACTGGAAATTAAAAGAAGGGTGTGTGTGTTTATGGGGGGGGTTGTTTTTTTTCTGAATTTCTTTTATTGAGAGGTATGTACTTTTGAAATGGCTGCTGAAGCAATGTATGCTATTTTAAGAGGAATTTGATAAATTCATAGAATGGTTGGTTAATAAACAGTATAGGAGTAGTCCTGGGCTTCTAATTGCTAGAGTAATTACTCAAACAGTAATTAGAGTTTGAGATAGACAGTTTTAGAAGTTTGGTATGGTGATATCCCCAAAAGAAAGGTGAGGAAAGATGGATACACCTATGGGATGGTCCCAAAGACTGACTTCAGTTTTGACATGCTAGTCTTGAGACCTGAATTGCTCTGTGAAGAAGCTCATATATTTCCAGTGACTATAAAAGAAGCAAAGGAAGACCAGCCAGTTTTGTGTAATGTGCACTGGATTTGTATTGTATTTCATTAATCTGGTGCCTCATAAATGGAACAGGGTCCTGCAAGGTATGTCTTGCTCATATGCTAAACCACTCACCATATTTGGGGTCAGGAGGAATTTTTAATTGGTGAGATTGATAATGACCATAATGGGAAGGGAAGAAATGAGAGGAATGCTTTTGCCTTTATTTGTTAGGATCATCTGGATGTTTTCCTGTTTTTGAAGAAAGCCATGCAATGGCCAGTCTGTTTGATCCCTTCTCTTTTCTTCCTGTGGCACGCTGTAGTTCCTGAGGCATCATGCTGGTACAGTAAATTTTACGTGTGTTGTTTTGTGGCTTATGATGTGGATATGAGAGAGGAGAGGACATAACCTGAAGGAGGAGATGGGAATGCGAGCTCTTGTAGGACCTTTTGGACTAACAGCGTGTTGTGTGACTGCCTGTGGTTGCAGAAGATTGGGTTCTGACCTCTGGGATCCTGTCCAGTCTGGGTCCACTTCAGAGTAGATTGGCAACACTTTGGCGTTTCGTGGTCTTTGAGGGCTCCTGATGTTCAGAATAAAGGGGCATCTAGTCTTGTGTGTCATGCGTTGTGGGCCCTTGTATTTCACCCAAATGCTGGGGCTGACTTTCCAGGCTGGTTTAATATCAGCGTTAATAATAGCCGAGAAGGCATTCAGCTTGCCTCGCTGTTGTTAGACACGCATCAGACTATAGGAAGCCTTAAATGATGCTGAAAGACTTCAGCTAGACCAGGGCATTTTGGTATTCAAGAGATTAGCCTGAGCATCAGTCAGGAGAAAATACAAACTGAAGCGCTACCAGCGCAGTGACAACTGCACTGCTTGGGAAAATATTGGGTGAAATGTGCTTCAGTAGGAACATGATACTTTCTGTTATTCAGACATAACGCGTTAAGTATGGTGACTTAGTAAGCATCCTTTTCAATTTTGCCTCAGTTTACTTTTGCTCGCTGAAGCATTTGGATAAAATTCTTTTGTTAGGAGCTCACTGGAGTCAGAATGATTTTATTTTAACTTTATTATCTTGATGAGTCTGTATGGTTCTTTCATTTTCATCCCTGTGTAGAGTAGTTTAATACTAAAATTGCCTCAATCTGCACTAGAAGCAAATGAATCGCAGAAAGAAATTTTTAGCCAGTAATTCCTTTCAGTGACTGAAATTTTATATCTCCTTCATCGGACTTCATCACAGGTCTGTTGGTTTCTCTGTTCCGAGTTCACTTATGTTATCTGCAATCTGATTTTGAATTACGGATCTTCAATTACATGCCTATATTTGGAAGCGAGAGGATTTGACCCCTTTTGGGTGCCAAACCTGTGTTGCTTTTGTTGCCAGTAAAAGGAAGGATTATCCATCCCTCAGAATTCATGGTAACCAAGTCATGAAAAACGAAATAGGTAAAACCTCCTCATTTCTCCCTCTCTTGTTTTTGGGTGTATTTGGTGCGGAAGGCAGCCGAGCCCTTTTCAGAAGCGCTCAGCGCTGAGCCTGTGTGTTCGGCTGCACGTTCGCAACTTGTTATTCCGCGAGCGTCGCCGCGCGCCGGCTCCCAGTAAGTCCCGCTCAGTCATTGTGCTGCCGAGGAGCGTTTAAAGCCGGAACGCGGGCTGGAGCCTGTTTGTTTGCAGCAGATGATTTGCCTAAGCTTTGATGCGCAGTCACTTTCTGACATTTGTGTATTTCAGCAGTGAGCAATGTAAACTCATTTTCCGAGCACTTTGATTACTTGCACATAGCAGTGCCCATGGCATGTGACAGAGAAGAGCACTCTCTCCACTAATCAGATAGATATGCTTCAAGCGTATTTACACAAAATAATGAAAACAGCTGTTAGATACCTTTAAACTTGAGTGTGTTTTGTTATTAATCTACTAGCCCGTACACATGACACTATAATTCTTCGCTCACTCAAGTTGCCTTTAATGACACAGTAATAAAACTGAGAGGGATGAAAGTAATGGAATTGTAGAATGTAATGCCTCAATTGTTCTACAGTGTCTTCCTTTTTGCCAAAATAAACCACAATTAGGTCCATATGGTGTTTTGAAGTTTTCAAGCAATGACCCTAATAAAAAGTAATGAATTTCTGACAAAAGAAGGCATGGTGCTCTTTTAAGCAGATATCTTCGCTATTGATCTAGTTATGATTGCAGACTGATATGCTAATAGAAGAAGAAAGGTTCAACGTGCCTGGTACAAGCACTTTCATTTGTGGTTTATTTTATTCTTATGAAATTCAGATTGAAAAGGTAGAAACATGTTGTAAGCCATCAGTTATGACCCCCTTTTAAAAGACCTACTCTAAGGAAAACAAATGGATTTTTCTGGAGAAAAATGAAGTTTGAAAGCATTTATTAACTTTGAAATTTTAAAAGCACTTGGTAACTAGAAGGATGCCTTGCAACGAGGAAGCTGTTTTGTGTGGGTATGTGAAATTTAACTTGAATGCTGATTGTCACCTGAGGTCCAAGTCCTTTGCTATTTATTTTTGCCTCTTTAAACCTTTTCCTGGGGGAATTGGAGCAACACTTAACTTCTGCTCTAGACAATCAAACTCTCTGCTGAGCAGATAGTAGGTAAATGATAGCAGGTAAGACAGCTAGGTAAGTAGAGAAAAGATACTCAAATGCAATTATTAGGGAGGACATCCTGCTCAGCCTTAGTATATAGTGCAAACCTATGGGCAACCATCAAAAAAGTGTGATGTGTCAGTATTCCAATTAAGTAATAATGATGTCTGAACTATGGATAATCTAGCCGTAATACAGAGAGCAGAAAGCAGGCTCTGGAGACACATACCCAAACATGAATATATGCGGGGGGAGAAAATAAACTGCTGATTTGATGAACTTTCATTATTAGTAGTATTTGTTGAATAAATGTTAGTTCCACACTTGCATGGTTCTAAATGCCTGAATTAAAAAAAATCTGCTGGATAGCATGTATTATCAGTAATATTTCACTGAGAGAAGTCCCTTTATCTAATGGACTAATTAATCTATTGCTTGTTCTCCAGTTATTGAGCAGCCTTTCAGACCTCGCACCCTACTCTTTACCACTACACCTTTGGAAAATTGCATAATTTTGGCCTCAGTAACTCTTAAACTTTGTCTTTTCTATTCCAAGATCTATAACTGTTGATAACTCCTTTAGTTTGCCATCTTTTACAGTGGAGTAATCCTCCTCAGTCTCCTTATCTATCACATATTTATGCATGGGTATTTTATTCATCTTAATAGTGTCTTGTTCATGGGTAAAACTTTATCCTTGACAATATATCCTACTTGCAAGCAAAGTAAATGAATTGCTATTTACTTCACTACGTTGCTTCTTTCTGAAAATAGATGCTCTTTTCTAATTTCTCACCTTCTTGTACTTGGCGCTTCAGTGAAATTTGAATCATTAATTTGTTCTGTTGCAATCATGTTTAATAGCATTTGGCTGGTTCTTAGGAACTGTGGCTCCTCTTCTGGAAGAGGGAGTGGGCTGTAGGAAAAACAAGTCTTATTTCAGGTTATGAGATTGGTACTTTTCTGTTGTTGTTTTGAATTCTAAACAGAGCAACATAAAAAGTGAAAATTCCTGCCTTACCTCCTGTAATTAAAGTATGGTTGATTTGATTTTCTTAAATCTCAGTATTAAAAGCTTTAAGAAATAGTCTTATGCTGTGAAAAAGCATGTCAAATTTTAGACTGGATTAAAAAAAAAAAAGGAAATGTGTGAAGAATGCATCAAGCATAGGTAGCCTAGCAGGTGAATGTGTTTAAAATAGGCTAGTTTCTATAGTCAGTTGTAGAAAAGAAAGGGAGAACTTCTCACCCTGAATAAGCAGGTGCTCACAGAAAGCTGTTTGTAAGGCATCAGTGTTTGGAGAGTTTTGCATGGGTCATCGTGCACCACTCAGGCTTTTGTGATTGCATTAAACGTCATCCTTGTCACAATTAATAAAGAAAATGTTGAAAAACTTTTAATACTGAAAAGGGGCCTTAAAGATGAAAATAAGTATATGAGCCTTCAAGTACTTAATTAAGTCCTGAAGCACCTGGATTTGTTCATTAAAATATAAATAACCTAATTCTCCAAGGCCTTACTCCCTTGACAAGTCTAAATATTATCAGGACACTTTAGCAATTCCAGTTTATATTTTATACAACTCAGGTGGAATTATTTTCGGTTGCTAAGTGTTTCAGGGTTCTCTGTATACCTGCAAAGGCTCGCATAACCTTAGCTCCATAACTTTGAAATCAGAAATTCTAACTCTATGTGCTGGCCCAAGGCCGTTAGTCCCGAAAAGCGAGCACGCCACCCTCTATTAAATGTCTATTTTATTTATTTGATAAAAGTACCCCAAATACTCCAGTTCCTCCGTTACTAGCAGTAATGTAATCTTTGGCTTGCTTGGTGATAGCACCAGGAATACCCTGTGACTTTCCAGCATGTGAAAACAGTGCATTCTGTATTATGAAACATTTGCAGCCTATAAAGATAAGAATAATGTGAAGATTTTGATGTTTAATATAACTGTGCTTGAGTAACTACGGACTGTTATATAGATGACTAACTGCACTTAAAGTAGGTTTTCTAAGTCTGCGTGTATGTTTGCAAGACTGGGTCTTAACAGTAATTGTTGTTTTGCAGAGCAGTTATTAGTAGGCCAAATTATTGCCTTGTAGGTCTCATGTAAAATCAGGTTTTGACAAGGTAACACAATTTTTAATCCTTCATACAAAACCTAAGAGTTGTCTATTTTTTGATTCTGATGATGCATTTTTGTAAACTTGTATCATGACTTTTATTTCTATCCTTTTTTTCAATACATTCAAGCTCCTTTAAGTGCAACGTACATTATTGTGTAATGATCAGAGGTGGTGATTTTTAGCAGTAGATCGAGGGGACAAGTTTAAGAAAACATTTATTGTACTGTGTTTTGGAAACATAAGCTAGTTGTAGAGGTTACGTTCAAAATAGCAGGAACTAGTACGGCAGCATTTTAGTAAATTGGGATATAAACAAACATCTGTTGCAGGAATGTAGAAATGACATCATAAAGAATGTATGCAAAAATTTAATTGAAAAAGAATGATGCAGAATTGCAGCATGACTTTAAGTCTAAATTGATTTTTGCCTTCCGAGTGAAAGTGGGATTTTTGTGCAACATTCCAATACTATAAAGTATTTAAAATGTAATGTCCTATTAATGTACCTAAAATGTAGGCTCTGGGTCACCCAATAAGAATAGTAGTTACAGTAATACAGTATATGTAATATGCAATTATCTTGACAATAGTTTTATTTTTTCAACAATTTTGTCATAAAAGAGCAGTAAGATACAATGAATTTGATTCATTTTGTGTGTGTGAATCATTTAATAGGCCATTACATCTACTATATTAGACTCCATTCTCCTTTCAGAGCTTTTCATTATAAGGCTGTCTTTAATGGAAAGAAGTTTAACCTTCCCTCCCAGATAGATTGAACCCCATAACAGTGTAAACATTCTCATTATAAAATAAAATCCCCTTCCCCAAGGGCAGCACTATAATTATGTTGCAGAGTGTTGTACAAATGTTTCTCTTAAAAAATGTTGTCTCATTCTTGTCCTCAAGTTTTTATCATTTTCATTTATGATGAGAATCAATAATACTTTTAAATTGTAATTTAATAAAATAAATATGATCTGATTATTTTTTAATTTTTGAAGTTATTTTAATCAAGTTTGAGAAGAAGTCATCAGTAAAATTGCTGTTGATTTATAAATAGGATAATTAGAGGCTTTCCTCCTAAGTACTGTTCACTGGCATTGTGGCTGTTTTTATTGCCTAGTCAAACCTCTTCATTCAATTTTAAAATTGCCTTTTGAATGAACTGCACTATGAGCTTGCCAAATAGTGTCACCATTAATACCTTACCTCCTCTATTTCATTGTCCAGTCTGTAAATGCACAATAAATTGTTTGATAAGGAGGTCAATGAGGTTGTACTAGTTTTTAAGTGAATTACAGCCAAACATTTCAGATTATGTCACACGCGTGCCGTTATTGTAGCCCTGCATTTAAAAGGTAGCGATCCAGCACGTGGTCGTGCGTTTCGCACGGTTACTTCAGGACTAAACACAGATCAAGGTAGGTAGGTGCTTCACCTACCTTTATATAAAGAATAGATGAGGAAAGTGTACCTTATTAATTCAGTTTGCAGTTCTGTAACGTCTTAGTCTAACTAAATTTTTTTGTAGGGCGATACGTGCCACATATTCCACAAAGATGAGTTAGGACAAAGGTGTTTGCAGGCAGCAGGGTGTTTCACTCCTGCTTTTGAGAAGCTGTAGTATATTCCTGGAAAGTCCTAACTCTTCTACTGCAAGCCTCTTGAGATATTAGGCGGCAATTAGATTTGCCTGCGTGTATGAACTCATCGCTTTTGGCGTGCAGGCGGCCAGTGGTGCGGTGTCTTTGGTGGCCCTTCCAGACATTGGTCCATCATGTTCTCCCGCAGATCCTTGGGCACCGCCTGGCCGCCGTTGGCGTCAAGCGTCCTTGCTGGGAGAAGCTCCGACTTCCGTGCAGCCGTTTTGTCCCCCTGCGGAACGTTTTTGAAATAGAAACGTAAAAGGCAAAAGTAAGAAACTTTGTGCTTGTTGAGTCTAAAAGAAAGTCTGTTTGTGTGCGTCGCTGCCTTTGTAACAGAAGGAATGTTTCTTATGTTTCTGTCTTCAGACAGTTGGCACACATTTCATCTCAGCAGCTGCTTTCTCTTAAAGTGCAGTAGAGTGTAGGACTGTAGTGACACTAGCATTAATACTTCACATTCTGCTATCATATGCTGTCACTGTGAAATATGGATCTAGGTTACATGTGTTTGCAGACTTTGTACTGCTGAATTATGAAAGCTGACTCCGTTGGAGGATTGTGTTGTATTCAGAGACTGTGAACTGAACAATAAATGAATGCAGTAAGAGACTTGTAGTAATACACACTAGCCTCCTTTTTGGCCAATTTGAGCCTATAGCTTGAAAATGTAGAATTGCCAAATAAAACTTCATTTTTGACTTAGGTAAATGTATTTCAGAAGCATCTAAATATTTCTCTTGTGGGCACATTTTGCTCGTTATCCCCAACATTTGTTTAAATATTATTTTTAAATCCCATTCTTCTGAATAGTATGAATTACTGCAGACGAATAAAATTTATTACAAAGAGTAGAAGTGCTAGTGCTGTGTGGCAAAAAGTGCAAGACAGAAAATAAATTATTGGGAACAATTAATTATTTTGTTATCAAGAATTAGCGTATACCCATAAATATAACTCTGCAATTTTTTATTGCCCAAATGTGTCTGGATAACTATAAGAGGGATGGAGAGCTGCACTTCTCTTATTTCTAAAGGTAGAAAGTTAATACAGATGTAAATAGAAGCTAAGATGTCAAGAATCATCAGTTTTGCACTGTAATGCATGAATACACATGCATTGCACATAGGTACCTCGGGGACGCTGTCCTGATCCTGCCGAAGTTACCTGGCGTTCGGTTAAGCCATCGCTCATGACACGTGATAGTGGGAAACTAAAAGGTAACCAAACTGGCTGAAATTGAATATTTGGAAATATTTTTACGGAAAAGCTAAGCATAAGGAGTTAGTGGGTTATCTGCAAGCAGATTCTAACACAGACTCATGTGCACAGTTTTGTTAGAGTAAGAATATTTTGTCAAAGTTTCACTGTTAGTACTTTATCAATGTGTTGATTAAAGTAAGATTTGCTTGGTGCTTCAAGTTCTAGCAGTAATTGATTTTTTTTTCCTTAAATTAGCAGTCTTTAGGTATTCATAATTCCAGTGTTGATGCTATGACTATACACAGACAATCAAACTTTAAATTGATTTTGTGTTTGCCACCCCTGAGTATCAGAAAGCAAGAACAGCTATGGAAAAGTGGAATCTGAATACCGGCGTCAAATGTGACACCCTCCATTGATTTGCATTTTTGCCTTTGAGTTTTAGCTCTGTAAAGGGAATAAACCAGCATACACGTTTTGATAGTGTTAGATTACGTCACTGGTAGATGGCCTTTAAACCACTCCTCTTTAGGGGCTTCCAGGTGGCAGAACAAATATAATCAGCGTCCTTCCCATGAGTGATCTAATGCGCCGAATAGTGCTCAGGAGCGTTACGGACAGTGTACGAGAAAGGTTGGGTCTTACTGAACGTGTTCACATCTTAACTACTTACATACTGTGTATCTTAGGTCTTAGCATACACGGGATTTTTAGCATATGCATATTGGCTTTTACGTGAAGTAGTTGATGTCCTGCCATGTCGCCTGTTAATTTTGATGTTTTTCTTCTATCTAATGCTTATTTGGAAAAGTGGTGGTGTGTCTGTTTTAAGCAGTGCTGATCCTGGACATCGAGGCTTGCCGTAAAACCCGTTCTTATTGTCATCTCATTCCCTGACTTCTTTTAAATTGCATCGAGGTTCATTGTAAGTTTAAATATGTTTGTCAAGAGTTGTCCCAGACTACAAGCCATGAACTCCTGATTTTGTAATCTAATAGTACATCATGCAGTTGATTGTAAAGAGGTGAAATACCTAACCAATTTTAGCAACAGAATTTAACCTCTTAATGAATCAAGCTGAAGGCATCTCTGAGCAATATGCATAATAAATCAACATGGTGCTATTCAAGTACTCACTCATTTTCTCTGCAGCAAGCAGCTGTATCACCTTTTGTGCTTGTCTTCTTGTTGTCACCATTTTTTTTTATATTGGGGCCAAAGTATGTAGAAGCTTTCCCTCAAAGTTAGATTTATTTTTTTACAGAGAAAAATAAAATAATAAACTTCAGCTTTTTCAATCATTTGCATCTGCTTTTGTGTGAAAGTGAAGATAATTTTCTCAATCTTGATCAATTTGTGGCCTTTTCTTGACCTAAAGAATGAGGATAATGTGTTGATGTTTGCATTAGCTAAACCATTTTGTAGTTCATTGCTTTTATTAAGCTTCATAAAATATTTTCTTACTTGTCAAAATATTTCTGTGGCATGTGACAATAGAAATGACAGTAGATACGTAATTTTTTGAGGTTTTTGGAATCTCTTTGAATATATAAAACAGCATATAAAGCTACCGTGAAATTTATGGAAAATTCATCTAGGGGTAGTGTATTGCACCGTTTAGGAAGTAGAGTTGATTTACTCCATCTCTAATTGATATAGTTTAATAGTTAAGTTGCATGGTTTTTAGAATACTAATTATAAGAGCATTTACGACAAAACAAAATTGTCACTTATCTATTTTCTGTTTTCTTTGCATTTATTTCAAAGGTAGTATTACTTATTGACATGCAAGAAAGACCTTTCCATTTGTTATTTATTGGAGCTTTTCCGTGGAGGAAAAGCTCCTTTTGTTTTAATACAAATCTTGCTTATGTAATTTCTGTGCGTTTTATAGTATTAATTGAGCAAACCATAAGCACTGTGACAACCTGTAACATTTCTCTTGTATCTACTGATTAGCAGTTCCTTTGCCATAGATTGTGTTCTAACCTATGTCTTTAATCAGCACCCTTGCAGTAGGGCAGCAGAGAGAATCCCCTGCCCCTTTGAGGACCTCTAAGAATTTGTTTGAAATTTAACCTTTACAGATTGCATCAGAATTGTACATCAGCACAGCAGCCATAGTACGCAGCATAATCTTTGGAATGCTCAGCTGAAGTGATAGGAAGCAAATCTGTACCATGTGCTGCCTTATTTGTCAAATAAATACACTGTTACCTGGTGGTGTTATGAGATAGAGTAGGGTCGTTCCAAAGAGCATGATCTATAAGTTAAAGTAGGCAAGGTTTCTAAGTGCATGAAAAGTTATGGATATTAACTATTTTTTTGTCTAACTTGATTTTTTCAGTCTTAAGTTCTTTTAAATATTTAAAATGGTTATCTGTTAAATTAGGACCTGTTTAGTCCTACTCCTTGAATTAGGTTTGTCTTTTAGAGCTGCATGGAAAAGCAAGCTTGCCATCTTCAATGAAGGATCATTAGGAGAAAGAAGCAGGAAACGTCAAGGATGGAGAGAAGGTTTTCCTCTCCAGGAAAGTATGTTATCCATTACTTATTTACAGGGCACTCTAAAGGCCTAACTAGGCATTTGCTCTAGCAGGTTATCAGCTTTCTACATTGCTCAAATCATTACTTTATTTGATCAATGCCATCATCAGTATGCAGCTAATGTGTCTTCAGGTGTACATAGACAAGGAATCTGGAGGATTTGGTAATTCAGGTTTATTTTTTGGTAGGTCCTTCATGAATGTATTGTGTGCCCTAGCAATAACTGGGAGGCGGCACAGGGCCAGCAGTTGCTTCTTCATTTGAACCTTGATGTCATCAGGCAAAGCCAAAAACTTGAAGTCAGGATCATTAAACTGAAACTTTGTGTCAAATTAGCTGCTAAATTAGAGTTAAAAGCAAAATAAAATGTTAACACCTGGGAACAATGGGGCTTGATTACCTAAGAGCTTTCTGAAACAGCAGACCAACCTAGATGCGTTATTGACTTATGCATAGTTAAAATGTTGAACTGCATGCTACATTGATGTAATCATTTTCCATATTGCCCTTTATAGAAAGTCTTTACAATATCTAAAACCAAAAATTGCAGTAATGGAAAATGCAGCCAGATGATCTGCGAGCTGTGTGTGAAAACCCCTCTCTGCTGCGGGAGCGGTTTCGTGGGAGCTCAGTCGAGTGAGAACCGAGCTAGTCCCTGACGCGAAGTGCCTGTCCCAAGTGGAGCCCAGCACAGCTGCTCAATAAGGAGTGCTTCTGGCTGAGGACGGATAGAAGCAGCGATAGCAAAGGGTAATACGAGGGACTGAATGAGAAGTTGAGTGAGGTTGAACTCTCCAGACCTGTAGATACGTATATGAATGGATTCTCAGAACTAGCCAAATTCTGACTTCATTAATGGTAACAGATGCTACAAGTATACTAGGAGACAGCAATATATAGTTGAAAAGTATGAAATGAAAGCTTGTCTTATGATAGCAACCAAGAAGGCTACTTCAACGTTGCCATGAAAAGACATAGATATGGATTATTCTACTATATAGTTGCATTATGGCAGTCACTTAAGGATACAGCAGCTACGTAAGCTTCCCATGCTTTCCATTCCTGACCCCTCTTGGGGCAGAGGACCTCCTGGGTGTACTGGTAGGTGCTGATCTGCATTAAGGCTCATAAACATAAAGATCCTTGGTACCTTCTATCACCAGCACGATTCTCAGAGCTAATCTAGCGTGCAGTTTTTCAGAGATGACTATGTAATGCCCCGACACATGGCGAGCAAAGTTCTCAAGCCCCAAAGGATTAAACTATGAAACCACATTTCCAAATAGATGAAAAATATTTGTCATCAGCTGATTTGGCTTGAAAGACTAAACTGAAATCCTTTACACATGCGTGCTCCCCCACACACGTACTCAATCACTCACACTCGCAATGTCTGGAGCTTGTAGGAACCTCCTGTGCTCTATTGTCATATCTACTAATAATCAAGATTTTAACATTTTAAGCAGGGCCTATTTCTGAAGAGGTCTAATTTGAAGATGGAATTTGTCCCAGTTGACTTGCATTTTCTAAAATACTCTTAGACTGTACTGACTCTTTCTTCCCTCACTAGGGTTTCCCTGTTGTGGGAGAAGATCCAAAATGAGCTCAAATGTGTAGGCTTTTGAGATTATTCAGACAAATTCATTGATCCATTCTGTCTGAATCAGTACCAAAGTCAATTTGATTTATTTAGGTTTACAGTTTACTAGCACACTGTATAAAAAGAAGAAGATCCCTTTGTGTGATCCCCTGTTGCTGCCTCTATTATACCAGTGCATCAGGCAGCAAAGTACGTGGTATTTTCTGTTTTCCTTGGAAATTCTAGGTGTTCTTAATGGTTAACCTGAAAGGTTTAGGAAAAACAAACAAAACCGTGGACCCATGTATAGACTTGTTTCCAGCCAGCGCTGATGCCGCTGTGCAAGTATCCTGTTAAGTCGGTCTCGGAAAGGCAGGCGTCTTTGGCCATCACATGTTCTGCTCCTATTGTAGATTACACCTGCTGTTAGATCAAATGGCAGGACTTCAAACTCGCAACAGTCACAAAGTGAATCAGAATCACATTTTCTCATTTAAAGCCAGCAGGAGATCCCATCATGCCTACCTTTTAATTAGATGATATTTTGATCAGCATTCCCATTCATTAATGATCAATACTCTCGTTTCAAGTCATAGATGTATTTAGTCTTCAAATAAATGTTCATGTTATGGGCACTGCTGTGTCCAGCAAGGATTTATTTTATATTATATTTTAATTTAGCTTTTTAAAAGGTAACCAGAAAACATTACAATTATAACATAGACCTAAAGGCCCTTTCTAGCACAACCGCAGTAAGCGCATTAAGCATATGAAAGTATTTTAACTATGACATGGATTCTTTAATTCTGAAAAATAAGTGTATGATTCTGATAGAGACTCCATTTTATTGACTTTGTTAGTAGTAGAAGTGGTATCTCCTTTCCAAACAAAACAATTGCCTACCAAACAGATGCCTGCTTTGTGAACTACCTTAGTTGGGTAACAATTATGCCATAAAGCTTGTCACCAAAATAAAGGTGTAGTATTGAGCTTAATACAGAGATTCGATTTTTTTTCTTTCACATTTGTTATACAGCTAAGAGTACTTTTTTTTTTTTTTTTTTCCTCTCTCTCCCCGAAAGTTATGGCTGTAATCTTCCCTGTAACTTAGTCTGGCGCAAAAAGCATAGAGATCAACTTTTGTAAATGGTTTATTTGATCATCCACACCTAATGGTTTGCGGACCAGATCTTCAGCTGGCTTGAAGTGCTGCAATTCCATGGAAGTCAATTACAGTAATTTATATCATCTGAGAGTCCGATTTCTTCTTCCAGCTATATAAATTCAATCGAACAGGATCCATAAGCTTAGCAACTGCAAATTTGTTTCTGGATTTTTGCATCTATTTTTGCATTTATTAATGTCATCAATATCATAGAAATAATAAAGGACAATTTTTCCTCAATAGTTTCAAAGCAAAACTTCTGAATGACGGGCATACAGAATGGTTTCAGAAGTAGTGTTGAAAAGAGCTTATGGTGAATGGCAAGTAGAACAAACTTACAATATAATTATCTATTTAATTAAATGGTTGATAAGAGTCAAAGTGTTTTATATGCATTATAAAGTGTAGGAGGTCAGAAACTTTCTCTTTAAGAAACCTGATAATTTAAATCAGTATTAAATAGTAGGTAAATGGAGGTCTTCTTTCTAGGCACTCAGTCATAACTTGTGGGAGGTTTGTATCTCAAACATGAAAGAGGACTTCAAAAAAAAAAAAAAAAGCCTCAAAAAAATGTTATTTTTTCCCAAAGGCTGTGGTTTCTATTGCTGCCTTATGATACATAAAGGAAACCTGGAAAGGATTTTTTTATTTTGTGATTTTTTTTTTGTTTCTTGTTAATAATTTTTTCTGCTTTTATAATCTTAAAGATTATAAAATGTTTAGACTAGCGTTTTCCATGTCTCCTCGCCCCCACCCCGGGAAGACCAGTACGTGTTAAAGCGCATTCGTTTCCATCTCTTACTCTGTACCAGCAAGGGCTGTTGCAACAAAGAGGGCAAACTTTCATCTGATTTGTTTAGTGGCTGCGGAAGATCGACATTGGTTAATAAATTAAAAATAAACACAAAGAAAACCCCACCCAGAAAGCAGTTTTGTGCTCAGTTGCTCAGTTTTCACATTCTCTTCCTTGTGATGATGTGATCATTTCACTCCAGTTCTCCAATCACCATGTGGTCTCCTAGGACGGACAAGACCTGAATTTCTAATGTGAAGAAGCATGATACAAGCATGCTATACATTATAGAAAAGGAAAAAATCCCTAGGTTGGTTTGTTTGCTTTGCATGCTCCTTTAACTTTTGAAAGAAAAGTTGGACCATTTAAAAATTAAAAGTTTTAAATATAATTTTGAGGTGTAGCTTTTAGGCATGTACTTTTTGATTTTTTTCTTTCTTTTTAGCACTCTAAATTTTGTTCCTGATTGTGATAATGCTGCATTTATTTTGATTTTATATGCTGATGTGTGATTTACTTTTGGAACTATGTTTGAAGATGGAATCCTACTTTGTCCTTGTACTAAATTAAGTCTGAGTTTCTTAATATATATGTAAACTGCTATATGCATCATCACAAGAAGATTATTTCATAATTGAGTATATCAATAGTAGATATAGAAAATTACAGTTGCCAAGTTTGAATGGTCAAAAATAATGGCTTACTTGCAGTTCCATTTTAAAATATTTCAAACAGGTGACCTGTTTAAAAAATAGAAATAGTGAAAACGATGAGAGGAACAACTAAAGAGAAATGGGTTGCTGAAATTATACACAGTAAGATTTTTTTCAGTGGTATAGATTTGAGCCTTAAAACAAGTTCATATGTTTTCAGAGCGATTAAGTTTCATTATGTGTTGACAATAGTATTATTAGTGCAGTTACAACAAATTCTTCTCGTGCTGGTAGCAAATATGGAACATCACCTTCTACCTCCTGCTGCAAAAGGAGCTACAGCTGGAGCTTCGGCAGCCTCATGAAACCTGTTGGAGCATCTGATACCTTTGCGTTTAATTCCAGGCTATGCCAGTGCTCGGAGGTATCTCCAGCAGCGCTAGTGGACGATCTTTCTTATCCCTTCTCTTGAGTACGTGTCTCGGCACCTGTGATACTCGGGTTTGTTATACTTCAGTTCACGGCAGTGGTTTCATTCAGTCCTCTCCCGCAAGAGCTAACCAGTGGTGTGAATGCATTAAGTTCACGCGCTGCAAAAGCACCGCAGAGGTCAATGCTCTCTGAGCTGGCAGGAGACAGCTTGTGGACCTGCTTGGATAGACAAACTTCGTTATGCTGATTTTCCCTGTCGTGTATACAGGTTCAAATTAAAACTGGGCAGGACGTCCTGGTTGAGGTGCTCACTTTGAAGCAACAGTTCCTCCTCGCCAGAAGCCCGTCCCACTGCACA
>NW_020451093.1:5460643-5505643 GCF_003343035.1 Apteryx rowi | reverse complement strand
TGAAAAGTGAAGTTTATAGCAACCTGGCAGAGCCTTAGCCCAGTTGCATGAGTCCCTGAAGACCTCCTTCCTCCTGACACGTTGGCTGCAGCCCTGGTTAAAGTGAAACACTGAAGACAAACCTGTCACTTACTAAAACTCTTTCACAGCAGAAGGTTTTGCATTTTGAGTGAGATGTGCTTCCTGCATTATGTCCCGTACATAACAGTCAACTGGGAGATGTCATAAAAAGCAGAAGACAGAAGTCATTTGGGTGCTCTTTCCACTGAGGAGATGCATAACTTTGGGCAGCTCTCTCTACCTCTTTATCTTACTTACCCCATGCTTAAAATGGGGCTAATAAGGCTTATAATTTGTATGCTTAGTATGCAAATTGGCAAAGCAAAGCATGCTTAAAAATTGGTCAATGAATTTGGAAACATATTTTTCCTATTAAATCTGTAAAAGAAGAAAGTATCAAAATGCAGTTATCTAATTGCGTCTTTGTAAACTGTGTGGTGTAAGTATAAATGTGACTACTACATATTATCTCTTTAGAAAGTCTTTTTGCCACAAGAAGAATAATGGCAGCATACTCAGCAGGCTGCAGTGGGATGAGATAGCATGCTTGCAGCATTTCTTTGCAGCATAATTGCAGCACCAATGAACCATGAATTCAGCCTAATTAACATAACTGGAACCACTGCAATCATGCTGCCATTCAATTTACTTTTTGAACATTCTGGTGAAGTATCATGGTTATACTGTTTATTATTGAAATGCTGTAGAGAGCTGTCCACTTGCTTTCTTGCTGCTGTCTTGATGTATTTTTATTATTTTGGGGTAACTAGAGCACTTCAGAAATGGAAGATCATTGGTTCCGTTACTGTGTCTACACATAATTCCGTATTTCTTCCTGGAAAAAGTGATTAAACAATTTAGGATACTACGAAACTCAGAATGAAAATACTGAAGTCTGAATTTCCAAGTTAGATAAAGATTCTAAGTTGTAATGAATAACTAATGGCAAATAATTCTAGAGCTATTTTTGACAAAGACTACATTCCCAGATTTTAAAAACAGTATTTTCTATTGCTCATTGTAAACACTATACATAGGAGACACTTTTTTTAGAAAAGACTGGATGTTGCTCTGTAAAAGTATTTTTTATTGTTGATGCTATTGGTTGTGCTATAATAGCATTAAAAAGCCACCGAATAGTTCAGGTACTGCTGTTCTTGGCAACAGGGCAAAATAAGCAGGTATTTTGCAGAGAGATCAAGGGACTGTTGAAAAAAGCAATAGCAAGTAAAGAGCAGAGCTGGAAATAGGAGGCTTCCTGCATTTGTCTTAGCCATTAAGCCAAAGGTCCTTAATGGTAGCACTGAAGCCATTTCAGAATGATATACAACCAGGAGTTACTTCTACCATTTGTGACAGAACGGAGCTAAAAAGCTCAGGAATCACTGCCATGTTACTTTCTGCTTGGGAATAAGGGCAGACGATGGAGACTAAACCTTTGTTTTTTCCTGTAGTTGGTTTCATGCAGCTATGGTATTTTACCATAGCTCCAAGAAAATCTATTCAAGATTAATGAAATACTCGTTTGTTTGTTTGTTTTTTTAATGACTTTAACTTGCAGAAAAATAGCTTAAATTTTTAAAAAAAAACACTCTTTAAAACAATGAAATTTGCATTAGGATCTGGAATTGTTGTGGGTGGGAATTGTTCTTAGTTACTACAGGATGATTCTATAATTTGCTGCTCAGAAAGTCTCCCGTATTATATACATATATAAAAGTCCAGGCTTCTGATATAAACAATTCTGTTTTTTTTCCTGAAGGATGGTGTTGAGACTGGTTGTTTTCATAATATGAAACCAGTCCACTGAGGGTGAGATATTATAAATTACAAATGGTGATAAGCAAGCTGTTGATGAAGTGAGCAGCAATGCAAGAGTGATAGGACTGTGGAAATGTAATGCTGCTATGTTTGCATTCTGTTTGCATTGCAGCTTCTCAGTAGTTGGTGTTTTTACACCAGGATGTCTTGTAATGCAGCAGTCTTCTCTGGAAATAATGAATGATGTATATGACTAGGGTATTATTTGAGAGGATAGGGTAATCTCCCAGATAATTGTTTGATAGGAGGCCTGCCTTGAATCTCATGTTGTCTAATAATCCCTTACCGATGTGTATTTTAGGAGGGCTCCCGGCTTACATATCAGATGGATGGTTTGAGGGCAGGGGCTGCTGGAAAAATGAAATATGGTAGTTGTAGAAAGTATTCCTAGGTGTTTTCTTTGTTTTGAGGAGCATCTGATTTTTCCTTGGGTGTAGCTTCAGCTCTTTTAATTTGTGTGCTGATTCAGAAAATTCTATAGTCATATTGACTCTTGGACACTAGATTTCCATTTGTTCAATGCTGTTATTGCTGAGGATGTTTAACTCAGGAAGATAGTTGTTACGCTCTTCACTCTAAGCATCAAGTATAAATTTAGCATCGGAAAACTTCAGACCTTTTGAAATAGCCATTTCCGTCATCTGTTTCTTCCATGTCCTGATGTGACCTTCAGTCAGCATCTGAGATCGTATGAAGCTCTTTTCTGTATTTCTGTTGGAGTGGGGCTAGAATTTATCACTGCCCTTCTGCTCTTTGCTTTTCTTTTTAAGGTGCTTGATGTCTTCTGAGAGGTGGGCATTTTATTCTGTCTCCTTCTTCTGCTTCTAATACTTCTATTGTTTTCCCCCAAACCTTACTTTTTAGGCGGCACTGCAGGTGACCATCTGACATGCATGTAACAAAGATCATCAATACTTCTTTTCATATGGATGGATGTTCAGCAGAAAGTAGAACAGCTCAAGGCAGTCTTTCTGAAAAATGAGGGAAATGAAGGCAACAAAAAGAATTTCTACCCCTGTTAAAAAAGTTAGTTAAATGTATATATGCAACCTTAAATATGTGAGTAGTCAAGCTAACCTCAGCAACTGTGAGACTTCCTGTGTGCATATATCTAAGTTGGGGGTGAGGTGGACCCTACAGGCATCTCGGAGGAGTTGGGGGGAACTCCAGGCACATCAGAGTGGAGAAGAAAGACTGGCTGATAAGGTGCTTCTCTTTCTGGGTGAACTGGTAGGCTGCTGATTTAGCTTTTTGCAATTTCTAACTTAAAACTAACAGATAATGAAGAGTATCTGGTGTAGAGTATACCTGTCAGGTTTTGAATTTTTGTTTTTATTCAGTTATTGATATGCATCAGTTATGTCCTGTGTGTAACTCAGAGTCGAATGCTAGACTACAGATTGTGTTATTATTGAATAACAAAGTGTAGAAATCTAACAACAGTTTTATCTTGTTTAGCAGTGACTCTCCTTCATCATCATCTCTTAACAAGCCACAATGGCTGCTGGATGATTTGGAACGCTTTTTGTCATGATTCTGGGTTTTAAGTGCTGGTTTATTCACTCTTTTCTCATAAGGTTTAATATGTTTCTTAGCTGAGACTCTTCAGTTGTACATTTATTAAAGATGGGGTCAAGCAAAGGGCTGGCTGTGGTTAAGGAAGAGTTGCAGGAAGTGCAGTGGTTCCTTGAAGACCGAGTCTGTGAATCAACCATTTGCAAATAAAGGAGGAGAAAGTAGTGGCAATTAAATATCACAAAAGGCTGTGCTAAGCATCCAAACTATGGGAGCGATCATGGCCTTGCAGAATCTTATTGCCAATTTGAATCCTGCAGCTGCAATATGTAAACGTAGGAAGATTACTGAACATTGATACTTTAAAAGTTCAATAGTCGTGCTTGTTATTGAATATAGTTGCTGAGAATTGTCAGAAGAAAATATTTTGAGAGTAGTTTGCAAGTAGAGATCATGTTTCTAGTTTAGTGTGCAGCAAAACCAACACATTTGAATGCTGTCAGATCTGGTAGAAATAGAGAATAACTGGTCTGTGGTAAAATATTGCAAAGAAAATAATCAGTCTCCTTGAGAACCACTGTTTTTTATTGTTCATAGGTGCAAAATCTGAAGCAACTCAGACCAAATGTCAGAAGTAATTTGAGTATTTGGTACGTTAAATCTAATTGCACTATTTCCACAAGGACCGTTGTATGTATTCCTGGCTGCTCTTTATGCATTTATATATACTTTTCATCCTTTATACAAATTCAAGAAATAAGGTCCTAGAAGACACTGAAAACTGTAAGTTGGTAATTCTTATCGAAAGAAAATGATCAAAAAATGTTAAGGAATGCATTTGTAGACAAATGTAGACCTTTTCTATGTATGTATTTGCAGATAGTTTTGGACCATTTGATAGCAAAATAATTATTAAGTTTCATCTTTAATATCTATCACTGTTTTATTTTTAAGGACTTTATTTTTTTAATCAGTCATTGCTGGGCACTGAACAAATAAAAAGAAGAAATATATTAAGGAGAGGCTTGTAGGAAAAACAAAAATGTTCGTGAAGACTTCCCTTCCTGAACCTCATGGTGGTAGCTTCAGCAGAAATAAAATAAAGAGGAAAAGCCATAGGTAAACAAGAATGCACAGGAAAAAGAAATGGTTGAAAACTAGGAGAGTGGTGATGATCAGCTGAAGAAAAAAAAAAAAGAGATGAAATTCTGTCATCCTGGAGACTGTAACTTAATGCAGTGGTGAGAGAGCTGACCACAGCCGTAGTGGTTTACGCTGCCTTGTTATGACCCTAAGCAACGATATGAACCATACGATTGCGATTAAGTCATATTGATGTCAAATCTCCTCTTCACGCTTAGGTCCCTACATGCCTTTAGGTATGTTATCTCCCCTCAGCTCCAGTCTTGCCGAGGTCCCCCGACACAGGCAATGCCCACTGTCCTTATATTTTTCTACCTGTTAGCCGGGTCCATTTGATGGTGCTGCATGTGTATCTTCTTCCACCGTTATTATTCAATAACTTTGACCAGAGAACAGTGAGTGTTTTTCAGTAGCAAGATGATGGCCTCTTAAGATACTCTGAAAGCTGGTTCTCAGTTAACAGTCTAGTTTACATAAATGGTACATATTGGTGACCATAGTCCCTGATTTCTTGCTCATTCCCATTACTTGCCTCGACTTCAAGTATAAAAGTTAAGTTTTCCAGTGATCTCCCTCTTTGCCAAAGCCCAAGGTACTTAAGGTTAATGTGTATTTGTTCTTGTTTTTTGGAGAGTTTCATCTCCTATTTTCTTCACAATGAACAATGGAGGAAGAGGAGGAAAGAGCTTCCAGAAAGCACTGAAAGCTACAGATGATCCATCAAGAATTAGCTGAATGCTCTTGTGAGAGCTGGAAATTTCCCTGACACTGTTTTGGCGCATAACACTTCTGACAGCCAGATATTTTCCAGTCTGTGTTCAGAATTGCTTGCAATGTCAGTTATTGCTGATATTTGTACTATCTGGCAAATTTGATATTTGACGGGCACATCATGCTGTGAGCCCTTCTCCTGCAAGACGCTGAGCATGCTCAAATCCCATTTTACTCCGTGTGATAGGAAGGTGCTCAGCATTTCACATGACCTTTGCAATAGGCTTTCAGTATGCATGGGAAGAGCATAATAAAATATAAATGTCTCATATAACTAGGATGCAATGCTTTCCTGAGGTAAGGAAACATTTGATTTGGAGAGGAAAGGAAAAAAGGGTCTGGCTAATAGAGACAATAGGTAAAGATATGCAAGATAAAATGCTGCTGTACAAGAAGTTGTTTCTTGGAACCAAAGATGATGCAGCAGCATCATGAAACTAAAACAGGGTTAGGGGAGTTTATACTTTCATATAAGTACTGGTACCTCTTGAATTAATCATACAGTCTTTCCTATATATGTGATCAAGCAGCTTACCTCCAAATCAGAGCCAGTTATAATAGAAATAGCTTATTACCTTCAAACTGTTAATTTTTTTTTTTTCCCCCCAGAAATTAGTTCTATAAAACACCGGTTGATTTTAAGACTTCCCACCTCAGATAAATAATCCAAAATTGAACCTTGATTATAGCTAAAGAACCAAACACATTTTATTGCTCATTCAAAATCGTAGTGAGAATACGATCGTTTTGTTTAAAGGACCTCTAAAAATATTCCAGTGGTTATTAATGATAACTTCAGTGAACTGGAGGTATGTACATATGTATGTTTGGTATCAGAAATTAAAAACTTTTATAGAAGTTAAAGAAGTTTTCACTGTTTCTTATTTGCAGTGCTTAAATATCACTTGATTCTGACATACTTGATGTGGAAGACAAGGAGACAGAAAAATTGTCTATTCAGTTTTCTTTCAAAAGTTATAGCTATGTCTTTCTATCCTGCAGGCATCTTCTACTGTGAACTTACAAAGAAATTGTCAAATATTTTTATTAATTTATTCAGAAGTATCATTTTAAGCCTTCTCTTCTTGGTAAAACATTTTCTCTTAATCTATAAGCATGAGTAAATGCCTATAGAAAGCTGAAGTTAAAATCTGGCTCTTGAGTCCATCTTGGCATAAGTGTCAAAGTGGGTTGGGTTTTGTAGTACTGAAGTACTGCAGAACATGAAAGTCCAGCTCTTTGCTTGAGCTGAGATTAGATCTGAATGCAAGGAAAAAGCAACAAAGGTCCACAAAATATCTGAAATCTGCAAATACTTCCTTCCTTTCTTAACCTACACTTTCATTGCGTGACTGTAAAGAACAGCAAATCTTTGTTCTTTCCCTCGCAGTTCCCATTCAGTCAGTTCAGAGAAATAGGCAAAAAGTTTTGGGGAGCAAGCTTGTTATCAGTCTTCCTACAGTTTCCATCTGATTCTGTCAGCAGTGAGCACATCAAAACCATGAGTTTACAGCTGCTTTTAAGCATCAAGGAAGCTTTTTTTTTTTTTTAATTGAAAATATGTATGTGAACATAGTTAATCCATGTGAAGTTTCCCTGTAATTATAAAGCTTAGCTGAATTCTGGGTTGATCAGAGTGTCTTGCAAGAACCTGAACTGCGATGTTGGGTTCAAGAGGGGGAATTATATCTGCTTTAGGTGGAGTGAAGAAAGAGCAAGCAAACATTCAAGTGGGGTAAATCTATAACCAGAGTTCTAGAAAATCATCCATTTTTGAAAACTTCTTAGGACATTTCTTGGGACTGTATAGCAGAAAGCTCTGCTTGTCATCAAAATATATACATATATATATATAAGAACATCTCTCCTTGCTGTCCTTTGTGCCTGAGAGGAAGGTGCTGGCTTAGCAGAGGGCTTGTGCACAGATTGGAGAATTGGCCATAGGTTCAGTGACTCATATGGCTGGAGTACAGAAGACTATAGTGTATATTATGTAGAGTTGGAAATATGGCAAAAAATTGATTCGTAGGTTCTTACAACCCAGCTTGTGGTAATTTAAATCTGAAATAAGTTAATAGAGTAATTCTGTTTATGGATCATCAGCTGCAAAGGTACTATTGAAGAGCTCGTGTCCTATTCACTAAGAATACCTGTATCTAAACCCACATTGTAATTGTTCAGAGAGGCAGAATACAACTTCTCTGGTTGTCTCAAAACACAATAGCAAATACAATTTAAAAATGGAATGCTCAAGTCATTGTGCTTATTCTTTAGTTTCATCTCGGCAAGGTTACTCTTTTGGAAAGCCATCATAAAAGCAATCCACTCTTTTTGGTTAAAAGTCATTCATATGATGACAAAGCACTGTTCTTCCATTTATATCTGTATTCATCCATTTAAACTCTAAAGATTTCCAGCTTGCTTCTTGGATTTATAGCCAGCTGGCTGCTATGTGTAATATGAACATACTCTGACTGAGCATGAGATGTTTTGTCTAGTTTAACTCGTAGTTGTAATGTTCATTCTAGGCTACAGCTCACCTGCATGCATTTATCATTCACTGAACAAGTTCCCAGAATCATGACTTACTATCTCGCTGTATTTGTACAATCTACCATTATTAGAGAAAAGTTAAGTTTTTTTTAAAAAAAAAAAAAAAAAACTCCTGGCACTGAATTGAATAAAATGAATATGTTCAAGATGGTAGGTCATAACTGAGCCAGCTCATGTGGGATCAGTGCCCACTTTTTGGCATTTACAATAAACTTTGGAACGACTTTGTAACATGAATGTTTTAATAGCAACTGGAGAGGGGGAGGAAAGGCAGGAAAGAGGGACATATGCACTCTTTTTTTCCTTATGCACGCTAGATCGTTGATTTTTCCAAGGTAATCTCAAAAGCTGTACCTATTTGTTAGCAGATTTCTGCAGTCTTTGCAAAAGGGCTGAATATTCTTTGCAGGTGGAGGAATTTCACTGAAAGTGATATTCTGAAGTGTCCACCATAAATTACTGAATCATCAGGGAGAAACTTACCTGCAAAGAAAAGATGCATGTTAAAACGCATTAGTATACTTTGGCTTTGTAAGAAACATTATTTATGATTATTTTTTCTTTTTGCAACACTGTTGGGTTCTGAGAGAGGCAATAGAACTATTAATTAGTAGTACCAATCCTAGATAAGGTCATAATATGCAATATAACGTATTAAAGCCTGTTTATTTTTGCCAACTATCAGAAGGAGCCCTTACATATTTTAAAGGCCCGTTAGGTTTCATTTACATACTGAGCTGAAACTGGTATGCTTTGCTTCCAGTGGAACTGCCAGTGGCAGGGGCTGAACCAAGCTGAGGATTGGACTCCAACGGGATTGATTTTCCTTACTACTCTATGCAGTCACTATTTATTATATTACCGCTACTTCAGGGCAAAGACTGTCTCTCTGTGACAGTGGATTGAACCCAAAACAGTGTAGTCCCCAAACTCAGGGTGTCGGGAGATTGCTATAATAAAAAAGAAAATAATTGAAAAAATATATATCAGAAGCAATTTTCCACAATGAAGGAGGTGGTCAAGGAATCAAAACAGTGCCTTCAGGTATATTGCACAACAGAACAACAAAAATGTGCTGGGCTTTAAATTGCACTAGCAATCTGGAAAGGATTTTCCAACTGGAGCTATGTTAAGTGTTAATAGTGAAACCTGGCTGTTTTTTCCTTTGATCTCTCTTCTAGCTCATATAGAATAATAGGATCAAAATAAAATGCCATTTATATGAACACCTTGTTCTTTTGATCTTAGCAGAAAAAATTCTGTCTGCAACTACAACTTAGCACACAGTGCATCTGCTCCTTTTAGTTGGACCTTATAATTTATCATGACTTTTAATAAATGGTGACACAGCCAATTTTTGGTGTAGTTCATTAACTTAGTTATTTTTTTTCTCTTAAAAATCCTTAATTACATTTGCAGGAGAACCAAGAAAGGTGTAAGCAGGATCAGTAAACAGGTGATGTACAGGGAGTCGTGCGTACTAGGTGACATAAACTTTTGTATGCTGCTGCATCACAAAATATGTTAGTAGTTCTTTGACCATGTAGGCAAAACTGTTAAATTAGTCTGCTCTGAATAACAGCATGCACGGTTACATGACCCTAAGAACAAATCATTAGTTGCGGTAGTTGTGATTATTTTAGCTACTAGCGTTTGGATCCCTGCTTTTTCCAGCAGGCAGGTAATGTATGGGGTGGCACCAAGCCTTTCTCTGTTTCTGCAGAGGCCACCTCTGGAAGAAGGAGTAAAGTCCTGCAGATGGTAATTATGGATCCCCTTTGCTATTATGTAGAGGTCTGCAATACAGATAATCTGCAGATGAACGTGGGCACCTTTCATCTCTTTATTCACCCTGTGCTGCTGGTCGGTAGTGTTTCTTTGGAAGTCGTTACTGTGAGCACTTACTCAAAGTGAAGCCGCTTCTTCGTGCTCTTTCAAATCTCTTATTAAGATTCTTCTGCGCTGTAGGCTTTGACTGCGTCGGAACAGCTGAGTTGCGTTTATTGTGATGATTGATGGTGCCTCTTTGTGATCCCTGCTTCAGTTGTTGTAACCTCCAAGAGCAGATTAGATGGGCATGAAGAGCTGTGCCAAATGAAAGCAAATAAACCCAAGTCCTGCAGGCCACCAATGCCATAATTACTGCTGTCCAGGAAGAGGGATTAGCGAGTGTGAAGAAACGCTAGCTAGAAGAAATCCAGTGGCCAAGCAGTATCTTGGGTGTCAAATGTCTCTCTCAAGCTTTACATCCCACTGTCATTTATATTTAGCTATTAAGCTTATTAGATGGAAACAGCCTGCTTGTTGTACGCCTAATGTGAGGAGCAGCCCTGTGCAAGTGCTGGGTAAGTGTTTAGACTCTTGCTGATATTACTGTAGCTGAGGTTGCTTCCTGTGAGCTGTACTGCAATAAGTTTTGCTGCAGCCTTAGCTTAGCTGGATCCTTGTGGTCTGCCACGAGGTAAGAGTATTCGTGAGAGCCATAACCATAGTTCAGCTGATGCAGGGTAACCTGTTAAGTGGTAGTAAATTCTCCCCTATTCTTGTACAATACCCTATTCTTAGACTTACGAGTATTACAGTATAATTTATTGGGTGTACTAAAGATACCTCATCTGCTCTAACCAGGCTCGTTTGAGTACTCATGCAGTGCTCCACTGAGAATAATCCATCCTGTTGAGATCAGATATCCCTGCGAACGCAGCTACTCCGCTTCCAGGCCCTGCGCTAATTAGTAGAGGGCCACGATAAGAGAGTTTGCTGCTGTACTTGTCTTAAAGGCAGTATCTGTCAAACTCTTCCTTTCCGTCAAACGTGTGCATCCCTCCTCACCTCTCACCAGTTCTCCTTTTGTATGTCTTGGTAGTGTAAATGGGGCCCCGAAATCTGTACTTTTAGAAGTACTTTTGCATCAATTGATGGAAGGACGTAGGGGTCTGATGGACAAGAAGTTAAAGAGTTATAAAGATTATTAGTTTCTCTCCTTGCAATAAGAACATGATTGCCCTGCTTCTGTGGTTAGCGTGAAACGAAATCTGCTCTGTCCTGAAGTCAGTGGGGTACAAGTTAATACAAGGTAGTAAAGGAATGATAATAAAATAAAACAGCAAAGTCCGTGTTCTTTTATGACAATAACAGTATGATGCTGTTGCAGTCTAAGGCCCTGCTGAAAATAGTATTTTCTGATGCCTGGATAAGTCTGATTTGCATATATACAAAGTGTATGAATAAAGCTATAAAAGTATAGTTAGCATTTTACTTTCTTTCCCTCCTCAAAAGTAATTTGCTATTGTTCAAACTTTCAGCTTTCACTGCTTTTGTTTCCAAAACCCCAAAAGGAAGAGAAAATAACAAAAGTCCATAAAGGCAAAAGGAATATGTTCTCATTTCAGTTCACAGAATTTCCTGCCTTTAAACAATACAAATATATGCCCTTAGGTCTATAACGTGCTGGAAGGATGCTGAATCCTTGAAGCAGATCAAATTAACAGCAAGTCCACTATAGCAATACAGAGTTTTACCAGCACATCCAATAGATCTCAACAGGAATTCACTGAGTTTTAGCCGTGTTGCCAAGCTTTACAAAATCCTAAGCTGCTGACTCCGTAAAAGAATAAAAGTTAAAAATCTGTGAGCAAGTTCTAAGCTGAATTGGGCGCAAATAAAATCTGACGCTTAATAGTTGCAATTGTTCCCTGTTCATTACAAACCCCATTTAAAACAGTTATTAAATAAAACTGTGAAATATATCAGCAAGCAGAATGGGCATGTACGTTCGCTACGTAAAACACGTCAAAGTGCGTCGCTTCCACTAATTATGGTGATCTGTTCCACAGACTGAACACGGATGAGTGTTGCTTCTAGGTGATCAGCGCGGAAGGATTTGGGAGCCCACGGTGCACCACCGTTAGTGTTTTAGGGCTGTTGAAGCAAGGCATTGGGTTGAGCAGTTGTTGCCAAGCTCTTTGCACCTCCACAGAAGGTTTCTGGCGGGCTTGTTCCGATTTTAAGTGTGGTTTTGTTCAAAATGACCATTTCCACCCCCCAGCGGATCGTTAGCTCGAACCATACCACAAGCCTATGTGGAGCAAACTTTGGGTGGAGGCACCGGTTTCCCCGTTGTTCTCCTGCAGATAATGTCGCCGTGCTAGTACGTGCCAGCAAACGCACATCTGCAGTAACAGTGCTGCTGATATTGCTGCTATTTCCTCCTTTTTCCTACAAAAACTGCTTATTCCTCTTCCTGTTTTACAGTCCTTAATATTTTTATTTTATTTCATGTTGAGTTATCGTAGTAGGTCACTCAGCGATGGGCCATGTGCCTTAATAGGTAACTCAAAGACGGGCCACGTAGGTTTTGCAGGAATTTGGCAGCGTAGACTCTGCAAGGAGCCACCAGGATGCAGCGGCAGTTTCCTGGTACCGGCACATTAAAGGACAGATTCTCAGCTATCTTAAACCAGCATCAGAGAGTCATGCTGATTTATACCAAAAAAAGGAGGTCCAAGGATTTTTTTTCCTTTCATGGTAGTGCTACTAGTAGTAATAACATTTTTAGAGCTTTCTGAAAAAAACCCTTAATCCTTACATGGCAGAGGTATGCTGCCACTGTAGTTTTAGAGATGAAGAAAGACTTTTGGTGTTTGGACAATGAGACACTGGCAAAGTCGAACTTAAAGCTCAGGGTTTCTTCTAAACCACGCTGCCTAGCTGAGATGCAAATGCATATGCACGTACCCTTTAGTTGTAGCGCCAGGAAATACCAATTTATTTAATACAGTAGCACATTTTCAGGTAGGGGCCGAAGGCTCTGCGCTGCCCCACAGTCCTCAGGCTCGGGGGCCAATGCCTGGACCTTACGGTTTCAGTGCCCTGTGGCCGAGATAACTGTACCGTAGTCCTGTGTTTTTCTTATTACTTCATTGTTGTATTCTTGACAAAATGTGTTTTAGATTTTTGTGTGTACAAGATCATTATTTTTAATTCGTTTCTCTGGCTTTTTCAGATAATGTTAGTTTACTTCAGCTGAGCCTTCAAGTGCAAGTAGGCTTCATTGCGTATTTGTTTCTTGGGGTACCTGAAAAAGTGTTAAACAATTAAGGTGAACTACGTGTTTGCCTGAGAAACACGCAGAAGTTTGCATTTGCGCACTTGAATGAATTATCAAAAACAGATGTGAGCGAGTGGAACATTTTACATAAATTTATTAAAATCATTATTTACCTGTAAGTTATAAGACGGGCTTAGTTGCACTAGTTTGTTGCCAATATGTACTGCCAATAATCTGCCAAAAAGCAGCTTGCTGGCAAAATCAGTGAAATGGTTAGCTTATGCTTGCACAGAACATTACAACCCCGAGTCAAATGAAAACCTCCTATAAACGAACTCTTTGATGCTGGATTCGCTGGAATATGTTATTGATATATGGTATACAGTTTATATGGATTATGTATACTGCACAAGAAATATGGATATCTATTAAGCGAAACTTGATATGTAATCATTTAGGACAGTTATTGTTTTCAGTATTTGCTATGAATAAGATCACACAGTGACTGTTCAGCTTTAAAATACAGGCTGGTCATGTGCAGCCCAAAGCGCTAGAATGCTATTTGTTCAATTAATACAGCAACGCTATTGAAAATGTAAAATATCTGACATCTACGCAGAGTAATTTTAAAGGCGACTTTTCTTTTAGGAACAATTTATACATTACATAAACTTGGATTTTTCATCCAAGTATCATTTCGAGAATAGCAAGCTTAAATATTGGAGGCCATAGGGAAACATAATATTACGATAATGTTCTTTGGTGCGGTTTGGAAGGTTTTAGGAAACATTTGGAAGTATTTTTCTCATAAAGTCACTTAACTATTGAAGTGTTATGATAGCACTCCCTTCTGCATTGCGTATGTTACAAAACAGTCTATTTAAAGGGGACATCCATTCTAAATATCCTGATTAGAAGGATTTCCACAAAACAGGAAATTATATGCTACAGGATCCTGGTATTAGTTATAATTAAAAAAAAATGAAGTAAGCAGAAGCTTGGATGATTTAAGGTGTAATATCAGTTTTCAAGCACCCATTTCCAACTCTGTTTAGCAAGAAGAGATACTGTATTGTCTGGAGCTATATGTGAAATTTGCATTTCCTAAATAAGCACTCAGGAGCTGAGTTGTTTTTTTTTCTACTTAAGTAAGCACTAATAAACATGAGCAATCCCTTAGGATACTATAGAACCCTAAAAACCTTGCAGTTCTTAGAAGCCTAGCTTTTTTTTTTTTTTTTCCGCAGTGTAATCCATTCTTTTGAACTTCTGCAAAAGCCAAACTTAAGTCAACAATTTCTGAAGTTCTGTCAGTCATTATCAAGGTGGCTCTCACTGCTCCAAAAGTGTGTCTACTACCTTGCAATGTCAGTGTAGCAGTCCAATGTTTAAAAATACAGAAAATTACTTTTCTAAAAAGTATTGATTCCCATCTTGGCTTAACTACAGTTTTTGAAAACTATTTTTGCATCTTGCACAAAATCATGCATAAGTTATTTTCATCTGCATTATCAAATATGTATTGTAGCTCCTTACCATTTTTCAGGGGAATTTTCAAAGTTATTAATTTTCAAATTATGAAATTTTAATTAAGAATAATGCTCTTAGAAATTATAACTCTGCATAGCTTCTTATATTTGTGATTAAGGGAATTTAAGATGTGAACTCAGAAAGAATATATTTACGGTGATATTCTGAAATCAAAGGGAGTTTTGCCTATGACTTCAGTGGGCCCCGTGTCACCTTCCTTGTATTAAAGTGCAGTAATCACCATCTGACTTTTTTTGCTGATCTTAAGTGATTGAGATAGCGCTGAAGTAATTTGTCAACAGTAGATACGTAACAACATGGAATAATCGCACAAGCGCTGGATTAGAATAGGTATGCTTTTGTCTGAAAGGAGTAGCAGCACAGAGGAATCAACACGAGGCAAGCAGGGATTTTCAAGAACCGTGTTTTGTATTAGTTTCACCTGCCTTTGTGCCTGTTCTGCATAGTTTCACTGCAGGCTGATGTTTTAGAAGATGGTACTTTTCCATGTTTTTGGGGGGAATTGGGGTTGCAGGATGCTTCAGTTAAAATCCTGATCACCTAGTATGCAGGCTATATAGTTGCATCTTAAGCAGTAATTTTAATGTTAGAAATTCAAATATAATATTCAGTGTAGAGTTAGAGATTGGACATCTTTGGCGCAGTAGGAGCATTGTTGAATCAGACTGAAACTAGATTGGAAAGAAAAGTGTAAATTCTAAGAAAAAGTGAAATTTCTTGGCAGTGTCAAATACTAGATATTGAGGGATTTCGCTCAGAATATATTTGGAAAACTAGGTGGAAGATGTGGTTTGAGGAAAGTGAGAATTATCCTATTTCTCTTCTATTCTCTTTACTCTTGATCTCTCTGCTCTCTTGCCTACCTCATCGTCTGTCCGCATCCGAAGGACCAAGTCACTTATCACTTAGTCAAAAACAACTGCCTGTGGTTGATCTCCATCCAGCCTTTATTCTCTGGGAGCATCTCTGTATCCTGCCCGCTTATCAACCGTGCCACTAGATTGACAAGGGTTGTTGCATTCGCCTGATTTGTAGCCAGAAGAGCGATAGTTTGGATGATGTGTCAGAAGGAAGTCAGAGCTTGTGATTTCCATTTCCCTGTGTCCATCCTGGTGCATACATTGTATGCCCATCTTCTCACTCCCTGTCACTCCTGGGTCCACAGGCAGAAGTTCTGCAGCTGCTGTCAGCCTTCGCTCTCTTTGGCATTATCGTTCACGGTGCTGTCCCTCCAGCAAGCTGCTAGCAGCAACACCTATTACACACTTCATGTCAGAGTGCCTGGAAGAAGATGCCTGTGTCCAGTACCTGCAGCGTGGTCCAGCATCTGAAGTCCTGAGTCCAGTGTTGAGCCACCCAGCGCAAGAAGACTATAGTGGAACGGGTCCGGCGGAGACCTGTGGGGATGGTTAGGGTGCTGCAGCACAGGACATATGAATTGCGGCCCAGAGAACTGGTGTTGTTTAGCCTTAGAAAGAGCAGGCTGGGGGCAGATCTTGTTGCTGTCTACACCAACAGGATGGGAGGGCGTAGGGAAAGATGGGGCCAGGCTGTGCCTGGAGGTGGGCAGTAGAAGGACAAGAGGCAGTGGACCCAAGTTGGAACAAGAGAAATTCCAACTAGATACAAGAAAAAAAAATCACCACGACGGCGATCAAACACTGGAAAAGTGGCCCAGAGAGACTGCGAAGTCTCCATCCTTGGTGTTATTCAAAACTCAGCTGGCCGAGGCCCTGAGCAACCCAGTCTAGTGGGATCTAACTTTGAGCAGGAGGTTAGACCTGAGATCTCTGCCTGCTCCTTCCAACGTGTGTGGTTCTCTGCTTCCGTATTTCTCTCATGTCATGGAGAGAGGATACTTCAGAGAAGATTATGACAACGGGAAGTGATTACCTATCTCAAATAATGTTTCTGTTTTCTTGTACCTTCCACCTCGCATACAGGGAGATGCTGCTAGCACTCCAAATCTCTCCGTAAACCCTGCTTAGTCTACCCATGAAAACATATATTCTACTGTGGGAAGACAAGCTCAGCCGCAGACCTTGTATTTTCTTTTGCCGCTCCCTTCCCAGTGCTTAATCTTGGCTCTGCTCAGTTTTCTTTCTGTTCTCTCTCTTTGCTCCTAATCCTTGTCCATGCTTATAAGCCCCTAATATTTATATGGCATTATCTGTGTTGGAGATTACTGCTGACAAGTAATCTCTTCCCTCTTCTGAATGAAGAATTACAACCATTGCTACACACTAGGAAGTGAAATTAGATCATGGAGAGTATGTGACAACTTCACTGAACCCTAATATCAAATGAGGCATCCCTAAATATTAATTGGGAATCTTCTTTCAAGCTTTTAGGTTTGAACCGTAGCACAGCTTTGGAACACCTGACCACACTGAACAACTATTTTTGCTGTATAGCAAAATGTGATAGTTGCACAGAAAAAATATCAAGAAAAAACCTACTCTCCCAGTTCTGTGATTCGATGCAATCTCTTGTGAAGTAAGCAAATACAAATGCATCAGTTTTACTACTGTTGGGTGACTTGTAACATTAAATATAAAAACCAAGTGTATACTGATTTAGTTGCTGTCTGTTGCAGTTTGACCTCAACAAAACTGCTTTTGTGACCATTGTTTTTTCTTAGGACAGAACAGACAAAGTTCTGAAAGCTCAGAACTGCCCGTGCAATTGTGGTGTTTGTGCAATGCCTGACCAGCGATACAGGTTGTGTAGTTTTGCATTCGTTTGTAGTAAATGTGGAAACAAATTTAGTGTGGGAACAGGATAAATTCCAGCAGAAATTAAGAAGGGGCAAAGGTAGAATTTTCCTGGTTATTGCAGTGATTGTCACCGCAAAATCACTGTCTATTGCAACAACTATGAGCCCAATGGGCTCCCGGTGTTAGAAACCTGAAAGCTGTTCAAGAACCCCTGTAGTGTTTTAGGCCACATAAATTCTGCTAAATACTACAGTTAGCAAGGAGAAACTTGTGATTGTGTTTAAAGGAAGACAAAGGAGCTTCCCAGACAATGAGTTTGTTAAATTGGAAGTTACACCGTGCCTGTGCAGCAACGCCAAAGGGAACGCGGCAGCTCTCCAGTGTATTTGCTGCAGCTCCGAGGCCTGGGGTAGGTTGCTCGTATATCTGATCGTGACTGTCTGGCATTGCAAGCGACCCTCCTGTATTTGGCCTTTGGAGAGCTCTTTATCTTATGTTCTTTTATTATTTCTAACCCTTTTAATGGCAATATATATATATCTGCTGTACTTCCAGAGCTGTCTTTAAGTTTGCTTGCAAATCTAAGTAAAGGTACAGAAGTGCCAATTTTTCAGAATTAAAATACTTTTTCAGCTTCTGTCCATTCTTACAAATTATTCCCCCTCATTGAGAACGGCTCTTCTAAACAGCATACGAGACTCAAAACTTGCCCTCATAATTCGATCTAACCTAAAACAGCGCTTCAGTTAGTCCTTCTAATGTGGTTTCTATTCATCTGACAGTGACATCATCATCCTTCCATTCTCTTTTTGTTGTTGTTTTTAATAAAATAGTGCACAAAGTGGCTCTTGGTGCCACGAAAAGAAACCAATTCCCATAAGTAATTTTTCGTTAGGGCAAATGAAGAGTTGTGAATAAGCACATACAATGGAGCAGGACAACACGTTATGAAAGAGCTAGGGAAAACGCACGTCTGTTTTAAGGAGAAGTACATGCGTTTCCTGCAAGTGGGGTTTCGTGGCATAAATGCAAAGAAAATGCATGCCATGTAGACTGGGGAGAGTAAAAAGTCTGGCAGTCCAAATGGCAGATATTCAGATTGAAATTCAAACTGACTTTTAGTATATGGAATTTTCAGGGTGTATAAACTTAGTTAATTTTTAAGCCATCGTTCTGTCTTTTTAACCAAACACCTATAAGCAGGATGCAGCAAGCGAAAAGTTTTCAAGACTTACTGTTTTTAGGGTCTTCATAAAGTTTTAAAATTGTCTGTTAAGTGTCAGAGAGCCTCAAAAATCGGAATAAATAAAAGAAGAAAAATACTTTTAGTTTCTGAGAACAAGTCATGATATTAAAATTAGAAATCTAAGTTTTTCAAACTGTCTTTTTTAAATATATAGAAGTGAATTATTCATACAAGTAAAACATTTTACATGTTTTTAAAATATAAGGGAAAAGACCTTGTTGTATCTGTTGAAAGTGGCAATATTTGTAGGCTTTGGTGATATGTTTTCTGGAAAATCTCACATGTGCAAGATTTCACAGCATCAAGTCAATAAAAATAAAAACACCCGTATTAAAAATAGAATACTGTGGCATTTTTTTATAGATGATTAGTGTACATTGTGTAGCTAAGGATGAGAAAAATGGATGTATCTTTATCAATGACTAAATCCTACGCGTTTGCTCCTGTAGCTCACTAGGTTTTTTCTTAAACGTAGGTCTGTTTGACACCCAGCAGCCTCCTACCCCATCTTTGCTATTCCGCATCCAGCCTCTCTGCGGCTGTATCTTCTGAAATTAGACAGGGATTTCAGGAACTCTGATGATCTTTATGGGAGCAGATACTGTCTCCGAACGAACCGCTGGAGCACAGTTTTGCATCGCTAACGTTGATGACACCCTCTGTACAAACAAGCCCAGAAGTAATTAGTTGGCAGAGAAGAAAGAAGTGCCCCGGCTTCAGCATGCCAACACGGTTGAGATCTAGGGCTGGAGAGCGGAGGCTGAGGGCACAACCATTCGTTGATTTTTTTTTTTTTTTTTAATATGCAACATAAAACAGAAGCTAAGAACGCATATTTTAGGCACATTATCTTGGAATTCAGAGGCTAATTCTGGCTGTTCTGCAACCTTAGTGATTTTGGACAGTTTGCTGAACCTGCATGTTATTTTGTCCCTCGGTAAAGTAGAGCTAGTTTTTTATTTCCTAGTTTTGTTACGATTCTTAAATGATTTCAAGTTATGTTTGTCTTTGAGATTCCTGGCTGGATGGCAATATAGAAATCCTGCGTGCTTGTGGCGTTTATAAATGACCGAGATCTGGGCAGGTACTGGATGGAGAGATGATTCTGTTTAGAAGGAGGCAGAAAAGAAAAACTAATATGAGTCTGGAAGAGGAAAAATGGAATAGCTGGAGCAAGAGTGTTCTGTAGAAAATGTAAACACAAAAAATGTGCTAAGTAGACACTGTCCTTCTCCAGCATACTTTTGGGAAATGCACATGATCTGGTTTAGAGGACTTCATATTGCTATTCGTTTATTTTCAGGTCATTTATTTAAGTGTCATAAAGAACATTAGCTAGTGGTTAGGGACTACAATATCCATTATATCATTCCAATCATGTGGACAAGTTTATACTGTATATGATTTACAATGGTCTTTCTGCCGTTAAAATTGTTATATCCAGGTACAACATTTTATACATAGTCGTGTAGTAAAATTCAAGTGACTGAACCCAGTCATGTCCTCCAATCAAAGTCCAAAAGAATTAATGCTTTTACATGAATATTGTGGGTTCCAACTAGAGCAGTTTATGGCTCTCTGCCTACATCTTTTATCATGTCTCCACTGTTGTTAGTAAAATATACAGAACTACTTTATGCCAAAACAATGGAAGTTAATGCAGATAACTTGTTCCAAAGCTAACCATCAAATAAATCTTTTTTTTTAAACTGTTAAGTGAAATGGTGTTCTAAAACTTTTAAAAATTGTCAAGATGATGAATACTGTGTGTGTAATACAAGTAAATACCGCAGAATTGATTGCACACACATGTCTTAAATAAAGGATATTAAATAGTTTATTCCAGAGAGAAATCGGTGAAGTTTTATCTAATATTATTAGAAATTCTGCAATGACAGATCAGATTTATGAGGACTGGAAACTAAGAAAAAAACCTCTTCAGAAGCAGGAATGGTGCATTGAATGGACGATTGGCTGAGCGATTAAAGACAGACAGGAAGAGATGGCGTACCTAGGTAGTCCTGCCTCTCACGCATCAAGTGATTCTTTTTCTGGGGATGATTTTTCAAAATCTGTTAGTTCAACTTGGTTTGGTAAATCAGTTCCAAAACCAACTTCCTACCTTGGTCTTTCCCGTAGTGTAAACAGGATCTAAGGTTGGCTCGCACCTTCTCATTTTTAAGGACTTTGTTGAACTGCATAGCATTGTATCTCTTTGTGCTGTTATCAGGAGGAATAAGGAGCAAAAAGAAGACGTAGCAGTGCCGTACCCAGCAGCGGGCTCTTGAGGACTTCATAGAATCAGGTGGCTTCCTTAATTACAGCTTTACACATGTGGAAACTGTGACCCCAGCTAAATGTTTTGGCCAAGTTCACAAGCACTGAATGAATAACCGATTCCCCGGGTCTCTTGCGTACTGTCAGCCTGGACTAGCATTTCTGGGCTAGCACCGAAGCCGTCAGAGACACAAGCACGGTGCTCTGCAACGTGCCGGGATGGTTGCCGTGGTCTCAAAGTGGGACACAGTACGGGTAAAAAGACATTAAACCAGTGAAATAATAAAAAGGCCAAAGATGGTTTTGTTGCTGAGGGGAAACGCTAGGCATGAAGAATTCCTGCTTCTACCCTTAATTCAGTCACGGGCTTTGTGATTCGGGGCAAGTCATTAAACCTATTTCTGCTTCAGCTTTTTCCCATGCGTAAAAATGTAAAAATATATCCTCACAGGGATGCGAAGTAGTTTAAAAAAAAGCTGTAGGTGTTATAAAATTTCGTTCCTTGCAAATGGCAGTCGACTGTCCTTCTTGAATTGTTGCTTCCACCCACGCACTTCCGAAGGAGAAGACAAGAGATAAGCAGGTGATCTAAAATTAACGGTCCATCCGGGGAGGTTTGATTTGGTGTCCTAACTGGACAGGAGACACTACCGCCCAGCGATGGTGTGTAATTCAGCAGTTTAGACTGTCACCCACGTGCCTCAGTCCTACAAAACGTGATTCGGAGCAGGAGTCTGGTCTCTCTGTGGTGTTTTGCTGGGTGTGAACTTGCTACCTTTTTCTTAGGTGTCTCCTCAGAAAGTATCGTGGGCAGGACATGTGGATTTTGATTTCCAGAAGACACTTGATAAAATTCTACCTAAAAGCTATTAGCAACAACAGCCTGGCTGTAAGTGTGAAGGACCTTACTCGTAAAGGTGATTAAAGTCTGTGAATTGGTTGAGGGTGGCTAATTCATTGAGATGGAAATGGTTTAACTCCGAGACTCATTTGGGATCCTCTCTTGTTTATAATATAGGTAATTGATTTGGATGAGGCTATTGAATGTGATTGAACTTTTCTGATTGCATCCACAGAGTAGATAGGACAAGTAATGGAGAGCAGTTAAAAAATGTAGATCTCGTAGGTGATTTGATCAGTGAATAGAAAATACAGCTTAATGTAGATGAACATAAAAATAATATGCCAAGGGGCAGCAACCCGAATCAGAGAATACATATTAAATGGAGTAGCTATGCAGCATACTGACTTAGGAAAGGGGATTTAGGGGTTATTGAAGAAAAATCCTCAGAGCAATTAGTCAAGTGTGTGAGTGCAGTAAACCTCCCGTAGTGTGTGTGTGTTTGTATTTTGGTAATAATTTCAAAGAGAAGGGTCTGTTTGTGTTTAAAGATGCTGCAGAGTAAAGTGGATGATTCCAGGATTTAAGAATATTTGTTTTGACAAACAGCTAAAGAAGCAATTTGTTCCCCGTTCCGAAATGAACTCTTACTGTGATTGAGTAAAACTCTGCAGAACTGTGGAGGAGGTTGATAAAGTGGAGCAAGTGTTCACTTTAGTAAACAGTTCAATAAACAGGCCATAGTGTGTAAACATTCAGAAATTAAAAGGAAACGGAAAATTCAGATGTCTCCACTTATCTGGAAGAACCATAATCACACTGAAAGGCATGTAAGTAAATAATAGTATTTGGGTAAATTAACTTGAGGTATAGAGTGAGGATCCCATGATGGCCGTGCGTGTAGTGCTCTCTATGTTAATTTAGAGGAGTCATGTTTGAACGAAGGAGTTTCGCTTCTTGAGTATCTCCTGAGCATGGACCATAATTCATCGCTACCTTAATTCAAATAGTATAGCTAGATTTGCATAAAGTGTTACATTTCACATATTACAAAATGAGTCGAGTGTCCTGCATATAACTCTGCTCAGATGTCTCCTGCTGGTGGGACGGGTTTTCTGCAGCGCGTACAAAACTGAGGAGCCCGGCGCATCTCGTACTGCCAGCGTTACCTTGGGAAAGTCACGTCATACCTCTGCCTCAGTTTCCCCTCCTTAGCTATGCTCAGTACTCACACCTCTTCCAAAAAAACCAAGGGTGGTTGCTTTCCTCCTGGGAAGGGATCACGTGGCATCTCCTTTCGTGAAGGGCTGGAGCAGGTCTGCTGCATTATGCTTCTGCAGGTGCCGGGAGGAGCCAGCAGCGGCCTTGGCACGCTGGGGATTACGCACTTTTTACTGGTATGCAGTGCTCCAAGTACAATTTTCTAACGCAGTAAGTATCTTGCCGCTGGGGCCTCCTCAATTTGCAAGTGTTGGAGCAGAACGCAGTATCTTGAGTGATGGGCAGGTCCACGTAGCTTTATTTTAGATGTCAACCAGGAAAAGAGTACGAACTGGACGTCAGCCCACTGTGTGAGCAAATCCTTTTCCCTTAAGGATTTTTTCTTAGTAATTTGTGATATCTCTTTTAAAATGGCCATTTTAGAAATCGGGCAATGATAGTTGGTTAAAGAAGACTCACTTACATGCCACAGGTACATATTTGGCCCATATTATTAGACTTTGGCCAGTACTATTAGTCTTTCTATGTCAGCTTTCATTTACCTTCTATGAAATAATTTGCTACTCTTGGTCTGGACTTGGACAGGATTGATCTTATAGTGAACACCCCTGCATTTGGCATTTATTAGCAACCTTATCCATAGTCTCAGCAAAAATGCCAAGACTTTAATGGCTAAGGAAACGGAATTGCTTTTTTACTTCCCAGAGCTGTTTGCTTCTTTTTAGTTTAGCAGGGAAATGGTTTTGTCCTCCCTTGTGCGTTAATTGTGGCTTAATGGAGACCTTTGGATTCTCAGCCAGGGAATCTGACATATTTCACAGGCACCATATTCGCTAAACCTATATACATGTGTCATTTCCTGAATGCCAGTGGAGTTGTTGCTTTGATGAAAACTACTAACCAGGTTGTCTTTGCATTTAAAATTAACTCATTAAGAATCACCGGGCGAAATCAAAATCCGGCATAAACGGAATTTTTCTTCTTTTTGCTCACAGGTTCATGCCAGAACATAAGCTTGCCCGTTTGGAAAAGCTAATCGGTGTTAAAAGAACTGGAGATGCTTATCAGCGCGAGGGTCTGCCTCCCCGGCAGCAGAGCGGAGCGCCGGGAGGTTTAATGAAAGCCAGCGGCGTGCGTCTCGAGTCTGGACTTTGTGAAGGCCAGCCTGGACTCCCTGCCACCCAACCGGAGAGGCCTCCTTCCCCATTAGCAACGCCGGAGAAACCCGGCCAGGCTGGAGCATCCGAAAGTACAAATCCTTGTCAAGAAGGAGATAAGCAACATCTGACTTTTAACCCCTGTAATATCTTGAGTGGAGCGGGCTATCAGCAGAGACCTTTGCATGTTGTCTGGCCTCACAGGTGGTAAGTGGTGAACAAATCAAAATACTGTACCTTCCCAAGATTTATGAATTTGCTTTAATGCTGTTTGTGACTTCTGTCGAGTATAAGTAATTTCCTGAACGTAAAACTGACGCCGCACACATACATACGTGGAAAAGGCACATCGCTAATGTCTAATTATTCAAAATAATTCATTTGAATTTACGTTCAGGAATACCTACCGGGCGCTTAACTGTTGTTGTTAATGATTCTTCTTTTTTGCCCAAGAAAGGGATACCCCTGCCGCTGAAACGATGCACATAATTCTGGCAACACTCTTTTCATATAAAGCAATCCACTGATGACAATTAATACGTAATGTTATTTAAATCATCTTAATTACTTTAATGTAAGTGATTAAGTGTAAAGATAGATGGTCGCACTGGACAGCTGATGTTAACTCTGTACCTACATTTAAAAAATGCCCTTTCAGTGTTACATAAATAGAAAGCATGTTTGAACGTATGAACAACGAAGCAATATTTTTTCTCCTGCTGACACAAATACCTGGTCACAGAATCTTCTCTGAACTGACAGAAATCTACTGTGCTGCATAATCACCACGAACATATAAACTTTAGCATGACTCCGACATAAATTAGGATTTAAAGAGGTAAAATGTCCTGATAATCTTCCGGTATTGGGCACGAACGTTTTAATCTAGTTTTTATTCCTCGCAGTTTGTTTAATCTGCGTGTGGCCTGATTAGAGTTCACTTCATCCACAGATTATGGGCTGTTTATTGCAGAGATGCTGGGGCGATCAGTAGGTCGGATTTTCCGAGAGCAACTGTTTTCAGGTGAAGCAATAAGTATGCCACACCGACAGGGCAAATCGCCTTTGCGGAGGATTTGACTTCCAGCACATTAAAACTCCAGAAGCTCTCCCAGATGATCTGCAGCATCTGATACCTAAAGGGATTTTCATCTTTGACTCTAAATGTCTGAACATAAAATTTAGGGCTTGGAAGTTGATGTGGAATCTGTCTTTGGATTTGTTTAATCAACTTCACACTTCCGACATAGCCTTTCTTGGGGAGCTGCATTTATTTTTAATCATGTTTCACTGCTGACTCCAAAATGCCCTGTGTTATTTTAAAATTTAGTGCATTAAAGTTGGAGACACTGTCTGTTTTCCTTTGCTGTAGCAAGTGTAGGAAGCTTAGTTTCCTTTTTATTTTTTGAGCCGTTTCATCCTCATTCACTGAGGACCACATTTAAAAATGCATATTTTTAAGACGGTCAGTTATAAAAAGTTTTATGATGCTGAGCTGTTTTCTTTAAATGCTAACCTAAATAGTTCCAAATGTTGCATTCAAAAACAGCAGACTAAAAGAAAATATTTTCCATATTATTCAGTAGTTTGCATAAAATAGCACAAAGCTAAGTAATAAAATTAACAATATTAAATTGAATAATTCCTTTTCTTTCTGTGTATATTTTTGCTTTAATTTAATTTAATTGCCTAAAGTTAGTTGCTTAAAGAGATGCGGCATTGTGTTTGTGCACATACTTATTGTTAAAGCTAAATTATTTTTAATTTGGAGAAGAGGAAAAAAAAAGCCGCATCAGCAAGAGCAAATGCCAAAATATAAAAGTAACACATTCATCCTTACGGGTAATATAGTAGAACATTGGAAACTTGGAGGTTGCCAGACACACAGCTAACATTAGGGCTAATTTTGAAAATCTAGCGTGCAGTCAATTTTACTGATGCCTGGGGACATACAAGGTAGAAGCTGACAAGAGAACTAATTTTGTTTGGGTTATTTACTGCTATGCATCATCCATGGGTTCCCGCCTGACACACAGCTATATGAAGGGGAATATTATCACACACTAAAAATTTATGTTGACATTCGATATTTGTTCAATATGTCAGCAGTATTACTTTCATAATCAAAAGAGTAAGAAAAAGGGAAAAGAAAAGCACTTTATGCTCATATAGATATATCTTTTTAATAACAGTCTATAAGGTTAATATAGTTTACCTTTGAGAGTATACAATGAAAACAAGCAGGGTTAGCAGGGAAAATGACAGAAAGCATCAACCCGAGCTGTTTGTTTGCCATTACCTACGCGAGCCATGTCAGCTCTCTGGCCCGCGTCTGATAGCTATTTGTTGTACAGAGAGCGCGGCGCAGGGAAAGGAAAAAAAAAAACACAAAAAACAGGGGAAAAAAAATATCAAACTCTTAATACTATTGTGTGCCCATAACCATCTGTCACTGCTAGCCTGGAGATGAGAGGAAGATTACGAGGAATAAACACTGAGCCGCCGAGCATTGGTAAAGCCTTCGGGCAAAAAACTCTTGTGGGGACATCAAAGACATTCTAATTCCGAGGCAGTCAAGGATTACAGTGTGTAACCTGTGCTGACAACAGATAAATGACTGGCAATATTGTGCCAGAGCTGTTGGGTCCTGCATGGAGTCCTGATGATGATGATGATGATGATGTTATCTCGCCGAATGGACTCTGCTGGGATAATTTTATGATAAACCACTTTTTTCAAATGCCACTGGGTCCAGGCAGGCATTTACTAGCTACGGGGGTAGCAATCAGTTTCTTCAAAATTTACTGTTCTAAGCCCATTAGAGTGCCAGCGCAGCACGGCTCTGCGGCGAAAATCCGAAACGCCGGGCTTTTTGCTAGGCGAGCGTATGCAAGTGGCAGGGGCTGAACTCCTACCCTTTAGTGTTAGGATGCTTGCGCAGCTGATTTATGTAAATTTGCTCGCGAAAATACAGTTTGGGTTTTAATTGGGGAATATGAATTAGGAAATTAAGGTGCCCGTTTAGCATTCCTCGGGCATCCGGGCGTCCTCGGGAGCGGGCAGGCGCGTCTTGGTGGCCCAGAGCACGCAGGTAAAAACCAGATACCGTCAACAGAGCCCGCGCCGCGCCGCACATCCAAAAATACGCGCTGGCTCCCTAATTAGAGGCAAGCACGTTGTGTGCCTTGTTCAGGCGTCCGCACTTAAAAGCATCCCTTTCTTAGGCCTAACACGAGCATGTCGGTGAAGTGTGCTAATTTTAGCTAAGTGTTGTAATGTGCGAGGGGGGGTTTTGTGCGTAAAACATTGGCAGTGGTATCGTGCTTGTATTCCAGCGTGAAGCACTCGCAGATATTGTCCTATACAATAATACTTAACTACCATTGTCTACACTGATGATTTGCATGTGTTCTTAATTAAAAAAAAAAAAAAAAAAGAAAAAAGGAAAGGAAGATTTATATGTTCCTCTGTTCCCCTTCACCTAACAAAAAACTCTTCGGCTTAACCATAAAAAAATATATACCATTGTGAAATCACGCTGTTGTTGTAGGAAAACTCTAAAAATGAAGTGATGGTGACCTCATTGCGTTAGTCCTACACTGGGAGCATGAATGGCCTAAAATATGGTGTTAGCCTCTAGCACATCCCTCACTAAGTCAACCAAATGTAGGCCCTGCTTGCTTGGAAATGTATCAAAATCGACAGTGACATTTTCTAGGAGATACATTCTCGCTTTAAATCTGTGTTAAAATGTCTTTGCATGAGAACAGGCCCTTAAATGCAATCCCTGCCCCTTCTCTTCATTCTTCCCGAATCTGAGCCTGTCAAGGATTATAGTGTGCAACCTCTGCTGACAGTAGATAAATAACTGACAGTATTTCAGCAGAGTTGCTAGGATCTCTGCAGAGTAATTTGTTTTCTCCTTTCCCACCAAGTCTTTAATGTTTTGTTATAAACATCTATAGCAAGGCACTGTTAATAGAAATGACTTATAGCCAAAGATCTGTATAAAAGACGGCAATGCTTCCCTTGACTTCTCTCTGTAAATATTACACCATAGAATTAGTTTTCCTTTGTGTAAATACGCTTTATTGAGAACAGACAGCAAAATTTCGATGATCAATGGACAGAGTTCCCAGATTTGATCAGAACTTTGTACCGTACCACAGATTTTCATTCCAACGTAATAAAATACACATGCAGTGAATGACGAGTATATTAAGGAGACGGCAGTGATTGGTGTGATGCGGTCCTCTTTCCCCAACCATTTACACGGGAGCATTTACACATACACGTTATTCCCACTCACTGCACCCCGAAAAGGCTCCCGACGCTCATCAAAGCTTTCGCTGTAATTGGGGCTACAGCAGCTTGTTACTCAGCTCTTTCCATGTGCGAATGTGGATGAGTGCAGTTGCAAATCCTCTGACCCCAAACCATAGTCATGCAGGCCAGACGATATGTATGTAATTTTATTATAATATTCTAGGCTCTTTGCTTCTTTCATTCTTTTAATTCAAGGCGTTTACTTGGGCCTCATGTTTTCTCTTTTTTTCCCTGTGTGCGTTGTATCATCTCAACCGTTAAAGACCCGATAACCGACAGTGGTCAGAAATCAATTTTTCTTCCCCTAATTGTACGGGTATGATAAAAGATCACGGGTGGGATCTGAGAGAATTTACACACGCATGCAAAACAAACGTCTGTTATCAATTCATGTAAAAGATGAGATATGCCCCTTATCTCGTATCGTGTGTGTCAGCGTGTGACAAGAGCGCCTGGAGGGAGGTGGGCAAGGAGATACAAGAGCAGGAGGAACTGCCGTGGAAGTCACGAGGAAGAAATTCAGGAAGAAACAATCTAGATGGCAAAAATTATCTGAAGGTTCTCTGCTCTCAGGGAAAACAATATGTGCAAAGATACGGCTGTGCCCCGTGGTCGGTTTTGAAAGTGGGGTATCGCTGAAGTTAGTGTGCTCAACTTTAAGGTTTAAAAGGCATTCAGAAGTTCAAAGTACTTAATATAGAGCCAGGTGAGAATGCTCCTTCTTTAATAAGCAACAAATCTGTAACCCAAGTCATATTTTCCCCGTGTTGCAGAATTCTTTGGACCAAAGTTTGTCCCATCAGGATGCAGACAGAGGAAGACAGCAAAAGGCAAAAGAGTAGATGCTCCACCTAGAAATCAGCTTTCAGTAGCCAGGCGTGTTGCTGGTCTCAATGTGCATCCTCCACAGCCTTAACTAAAATGGAGCAGATATGGTAAAAAGCCCGTAGGATGTAAAATAGCCATTTTAAAACGGAAACTTTGTAGCAGTGTGTAAGAAAAGGTATCTAATGCTCCCCAAGGAAAACTGTGTTCACTAGGGATGTGATACAGATGACACATGGTGAATGAAACATTGCCATAAAAGTGTACGTAGAGACACCAATTAGAAGCTGATACCCTCACTTCTTGAACATTTAAAGTGAAAAGAAAATAACCTAACTTCATTCTCCTGCAAGGAAAACTAGAGTTAAGTTTGACAGCACACATTAGTTTCTGATGAGTAGCAAACAATTCAAGAAAGTTAATGAAATACTCCAAGAAATTCAGATTTAAATGTAAACTGGAAAGGCAGTTGGGAAGTATCCATTCTTTATTAGTTGATTCATAAATGAAGTGTAATCTTGAAAATTCTTCCCACAGCTGGGGAGTTGGGGTATTGAACCCTTTCAGTGGAAGATGTACTATTAAGGAATCATTGTTTTTAAGATCTTTTAGAAATTTTCAGAATATAATGAAGACCTCTCAAGTATGAAAAATCTCCTCATATAATGAACATCTCAACAATGTTTTTTCCATCTTCCTTATAACATGTTTTCTCTAAGGGCTATAAGAAGTTGATAGTTCAGAAGAGAAAACATCTCAAATTTTGATAACAGGATAAATACCCTTTGTATTACCTTTATATTCTCCAGCTTAAAAGCCAGATATAATTTTGGGTAGGAGCAGTTTGCTTATGTTTGTGATACATCAGGGCCTATGGTAGGCATTCCCAGAGCGATAACTGGCTTTATGAGCATCTCTTCATTTCCCTTTCCTTGGCTTTATGAGCATCTCTTTGGTTCTGAGGTTGAAACGTGGACACCTGGAGTTTCAGAAGAATTGTCCTCTAGTCCCCAACTAAACCTGGACCTACCGTTTCTGAAAACTGTAGAGTGTGATGATAATCAGGACAAATTCTAGCATGCATGGAGCCTTCCCTTCATGCACAGTGCAGGGCAGCGTTTCATTCCTGGGTAAAACGGCAGGGAATGAAATGCTTGTCATGACATCCACCAGTGAAGCACTTGGAGGCGCCTCCACAGTGCGCTGTCTCCAAACAAAAGTAGCGAGTACCAAGATCTTGCTTCCTAAACCTTAGGGAAAACAACAACTATTATTACTGCTTGCACTTGTATGCATTTTGCATACCTGTAAAACCTTAAACCTGTTAGTCTCTTACAGGAGTATTCAGGTTCCCATCCTACAGATGGAGAAACTGAGGCAGGAGGCAAATAACCAGCTTTTCCGCTACGGCTCACCGAACCGCGCGTGCCTTTTGAGATGCGTTGGCGCTGCCTGATTCTCAAGCCACTGCCCTAACTTCTCACTTTCCCCAGTCAAGAGCCAGGTAACTGCCTCTGTAAGACAGAAAAGAGCAACGACATCTACGTTTAAATCAGGCACGTAACTTTGCGTTACGCGGTAAATCTGATGAGCTGAAAAAGGGGGATTTTATATCTTGTAAAAAGATTGCATTTCTGCCAATCATACTGAAAGATGCACAGAGTTAAAAGGTGTTAGGTTTTATGAGTGATACTTTTTCTTGCGTGGTTTCAATTGCCCGAGCTCCTGATTAATAGTTGAAGCAGTTTGCTCATTTGGCATCAGCAGGCTAATAAAGGAGAGGGGAACTATCTGCGAAATACAAAGAGCTAAAATATTTTGTGATCTGTTCTCACTCAGATGTATACTTCAAATTGCATTCCCTCAGTGGTGGGAAATAATTTCAGTTACCCTGGTCACAGTAGAAAGCAGTCCTCTTTTTGAATGCCTTTTTTCATTAATGTAGATATGTTTCCGAGATGAGAAACGATGTTTCTTCTAATTACGGTTACATGTAGTTAATTTCCTTTTTTAAAAGCTCGGTGTGAAAGGCAGTTTCCTTTAAAAAGGAAGGAAGAAAAAAAAGAAAAAAGTGATACAGCTGATGTTCCTGTTGCCTTAGCAACAGATTTATTTATTAGGGTCTGAAATGACATGAGTTAATATACCACATACCTGCTGATCGGCAAACTCTCCTGTTTCAGCTCCAGTTGACAATTAAGTCCTGGACAGCTACAGCCAGGGGTTAATGTTACTCATTAGGAGAACTAGGTCATTACTGGGAAATCAAGGCACTTAAGGCAGCATGGATAAAATTCAAAATTCAACATCTCAAGGAGTGAGGGGTTTTATGTTAATTAACCTTATTTTCCTTTCATTAAAAAAAAAAATCTTTCATATATGCATATGACAGTGGATCAATTAATTGGAAAAAAAAAAGTAAGCTTTAGTTTACTTTCCTCTCCTAGTTGTCTTCATTTCCTTTGGAAGCGTTTCATTATTTTATGGAAAATTCTTATGTCTATATGATGAGTAAAAAGGGTATTAAAATTAAGAAGGGAATCATCATGGAAATCAGCTTTACCACAAGGGAATGAGCAAATAAAAGCCTTGGAAATGAAAATAAATAAGCTTTGCTAATACCTCACCTAAGGAGCAGAATATAAGCCCATCAGAGCTTGGAGATATTTAGAGGTACTTCTTTGCTTCTTTATTAAGCAGTTACATAGTTATTTGACCTTCAGAAACTGAAACTTTAGAGAACTAAATCCAAGTTGTTGGTAAATATTCTGTTTACAGGAATTTATTCAGTGCTGTAGCACACAGTAACTCCTGCAGTTGGTAATTGGCTTCTGATTTCCAGTAAAATTAAATATATTCTCTGAAAGTTTTATTATGGTATCTGAATTGGAGTTTTAACTTGATAAGTCATAAGTGATTTAATAAAGCTCTTCTGAAAGCCTTTATTTACTAACTTTTAGCAGACTTTATTCTGATACTGGAGAACTTAATAGGCTGCAAAAGAATCATATTTAAATTAACTTTTTTTTTTACTCACTGCTCTCCCAAATACATTTAATTCTTTCACTTCAACTAAATACTCTACTTTCTTTTCTCTGTTTGAGCTCTGCGACCCAATTCTGCTTCTAGTTGCATGTGGGTGAATTTGGTGTAAACCCTGCTTCCACTCCTGTAAAGTCAAGGTTAAAGCAATATCTTACCTGAGGTGCATGTAGTAAACGATGTTCTCAGATTTTAAGAGCACTGTCATCCATAAAAAAAAGAAAAATTCAAAGCCTGTGAGAGGTCTGGAGCGTGTGGTGGCATTGCGCTCTAAAACACCCTACAACTTTGCGCGACTCCATTTCCAAAGCCACCTTCTTTCGATTGGAAATAGGTTACAAAAGTATGTTGTGTCGGGAGCTCCTGTGCTTGTGAAATGGAGTTTGATGCGGGGCTTTGGGATGTTTTGGGACGTTTTGCTTCACTTTATTAGGGTAGTAATTACTTACTGAAGATCCCCGCGGCAGCTGGTGGAGGTCGTGGTGGGTGACGTGCGTGAGAGGCGATGTGCTGCTGTCCGTTGTGTGTCGCTGATGCGAGCGCGATACAAGCCGATCTGCGGACTGCAGAGGAAGCCGTTGCTGCTTAGCCGCGCCAATCTGCTCCGACACATAGATGTGATAGTGAGACGGAAAGAATTTTCAAATAAAAGTTAAAGTGGCATAAAGATTCTGCTTAAAATATCACATGCCGAAACCTTCCTTCTTCATTCCCTCCGTAGTACCCAGGCGCAATAATGCTGTAAGGGCAGCCACTTCGGTGCTGTCCTCTGAGGGCTGCTGCGACAAACCTTTCTGCCATGGTTCAAAAACTGATTTTGAGTTAATATATGACTAAACAGAACTACATCACCTGGAATTTTGAGTTTATTTTAAAGTTTGGAAAAGATGTATGATAGTTTGCCATAAAAGCTCTAGTAAACCTGGCTTTCCCTTTTTCCATAATGGGAGACTCAGTGCTTGGTATCTTCCTTCTCTGGGGCAACAACTGCAAAAAACAATTCTTTGAACAGAAATGTATGTGCGCTGGCAAGACCAAGGGCTCTTGGCAGTCATTTTGAGGCTCTGAAGGAAGGGGGCTTAGACTCTTCCACCTATTTCCATCGAAGCAACCCTTTTCTGCCCCAATCTCCCAAACATGTTTTGGCCTCCTCTTTGAAACCTCTTCCTTTTCTCTTTGCCAGTCCCAGTTCCTCAGGCGTCTTTTCCTTTCTAGTCTCCCTGGCCAGAAAATTCTCATTGCGTTCGTCTCTTCCCCAGTTTCTCAACCTTTCAAGTTGTCCTCCCTGCCTTTCCATACCATGTTGGTTCCTGTTTGCTCCTAAGCCCCATTGTCCAACCTGGATGTGTTGCCTCCTTGGTTTCTTATACTAGTTTCCTTGCTCAGCTAATCACATATTTCTCCTTATGAACTAACATTGTATCGTATCTTTTTCCCTTCTCCCTTTACTCAATTCACTATTTCTTTGTCCTGCTTTTCTTGCCTGGTTGGTCTTATTGATCAGATCTCAGATCTCCACCTCTGCTTTTCTGTGGTCCCCGAGAGACTTTTAGCCAAACTAGAAAAACACACATTACCATTACTAGTTTCTGCCTCTTCAGCCCCTCTCTTCTGCCAGCTGCTTTCTCTGAACCTCACCTTCCATTTTCTTGTGGATTCATATCGTCAGCGCGTTGCAATCAGTGTCTTATTCTGTAAAGTCCAGTAATCTTATTCCGAGCCCAGTACAGGAATCATTGAAAGTGAAGACAAGATTTTTGTTGTCGGTTCAAATGTTAGATCCTGCCTGCACTCTAGCAGCCTGACCTGCGAGAGCAGGACCCTCACGCCCAGCCTTGGCCTGAGGTATGCCCAAGAAGTGGAGTCTTCAGTGACCATGCACAAAGAGAAATTTTTCCAAGGCTCATAACTTGGCTACGTTTTTAGGAGGTTTTTCACAAGGACAACAAAAGGCATATCTTTGACACAAAATCGGGTCTGGCCAAATATGCAGTTCTCTCTTTAAAACAGAAAGAAGCTTATTTGAAATTTAACATATGCAAGATACTGGTTTTGGTTTTACTGGGTAATGGGATATTTTAAATCTTGTTCTTTGGATATTCTGAAAACTTTTGGCAGAATTTTTCAGAATGATTTTAGTCCAAGATAGCCATCAGTCCTGGGAAACATCATAAACGAAGGACAAAACAGATTTTGTAGTAAGAAGTTCCAAGCAAACTTAGCAGACGGTGCCACCAGTCCCCTTTGTAATATACAGCACCCCTCACCAAAGTATGTGAATATCTTCCAAGAGACAAAAGTCAAATCCTTCATAAGCCAATAATCTAATTTTCATTTTCCTCTGTATTTTCCCCAGTAATAGGGGGCTATGTTTCTTCCTTCAAAGCTCTTTTTAATTAATTTCCTCTTCTTACCACACTACAACTATTTGGTTTTTTTCCTCTCTTTCCCTTCTTTTCCTCCCCCACCCTCCCTTTTCTCCATGTTTTCAACCTTTTTTTTTCCCCTTTGTCCTCTCATTCTGCTTTTTCTCAATTGTGGTTGTGGGAAAACTGAGTCAAAGAAATGAGTTCATTCCATATTCTGAAAGAAGGGAGATTTGTAGTTATTTTAATCTCTTTGAATAATGAGTTTCAGCCTTGGTCTTGGTGCCAAGAAAAGTTCCTGCTTAGGAGCTTCCTCCTTGGAGATGACAGCTTCACGAATCCAAAATGGATGAGTTATCTTGGGTATCCTGGCTAATTCCACTTGGGGAGGATCACGACTTCCTTTTTGACCCAGGCACTGTAGCTGGTGGAGTATTAAATAGTCATAGTTTGGTATAATATGTAGGTCCACCATGGAAATCACGGTGGAATAGACAGCATCAGTCTGCAGGGTCTTGTGTAGTGAGGTAGCTGTTCTCAATCAACATGTAGTAATGTAGTTTTTATGTGGTAATTTCTGTTTAATTCTTCTTCTGTTCTTCTGAGGAACCACCTGAGTACCAAATGTAGATTATTATCCACTTACTATCATATTATTGCCCATCTATTATTACCATGAGATGATTTTTTTTTATAGTATGTTGAATTACAATAGGATGTATTGTGTATGGTTATCAGAGCCCTCAGGGTCACTCAGCTATTTCATCTTGCCTCCCACTACTCCTCACAGTGGGGAACCGTTTTGTTATGCTACATTTGGAACTTAAAAGGAAGTTAATTTTGATTTTTTAAGATGCTTTTGGGGAGAGTCCATAAGAGTTACTGGATTGCTTTCAAAATTCAACTAAAATGATTTTCACATGAATCCTGTACTGTTACACTTGTGAAAAGCTGGATTTGCTAAGTTGAAGTAAAAGAAATGAGCAGGCATCCGAATCAAAGTGCATTGATTTTTACACCAAGGTAGCTGAGACCAAATGCAGGTCGTTTTGTCTTGAAAGGTTAATCTCTCTTTAGGAAGTAAGCAGAAGGTTCAGTGACTGATGCTGATCCTGAGGTTTCTTTGGTTAGGGAATGGGCAATATTTTATTTTGAGTTTTTTCTTTATGAATTGTGAGAGGAGGAGAAGAAGGATCTAAACAATAAACTCCCAAGGTTCTTTTTTTATGGATCTCTTCTAGATAACACAAGATAGGGGAAAATGCTTTTCCAGCGTAAAGCAAAATGCCACCCATTTTTCTCAGGCCAGCAATTTGAAAAATCAGAAGGTAAAATACACACTCCTCACTGTAAATACATCATGGGCTATAATAGAAAATCAAACACTATATTTGCCCGAAGTGTTTTGCTGCTTTTTGCCTCTCTAGTGCCATCTTTGAATTCCTTGCCTGGCACAGGTATTTCACAGGCATGGGCAAAGACCAGGGCTTTTGTTTGCTTGCAAAACCTCCAGATTTCTGGCTAGAGTTTGTTCTGTAGGATCCTTTATTCAGTGACACATATGCAAAACCATTTTCCTCTCGTTGACTCCATTTTTTATTAACTGACGGCGTATTGCGGTAACTTTTGATGCTGATGATGCCAGACAACGTTTAGAGGCACAATTACAGCAAAGACATTTTGTGAGCATATCAGCTGAAGAAGAAAACTCATTGGACTTAACTACATATTTTCACTCTACCTTTACCTCACTTTGGAAATGTAAAAAGATGGGAAAATGCTATGATAAATTGAATAAATGGAAAGTAATTAACTTTCCCTTCATGTTTGCATTTTCTTAGTTATTTCTTTTCCCCCTGTTTCTTTTCTAAAAGCTCTTTCCTGGCAGTAACATTTCCTCTCTTGCAGTTATCATGAGCATTGTTATTAGAAACTTGGTTTTAGAATTTTACTTTTTTGTCTTTTTTTTCAGTCTTAACATAGACAAAATGTATATTGAAATGATTTGATTTAGGCAAGTGCCTTCCTTTTCCATGAAAATAATTATTACTAGAATGTATTTCATTTACTGTGTTGAGTAGGTTTGTAACATGAGGCCTCTTACTTGAAGAAGCATATTATCCTCCTGAAGTATTTACTGGCTCTGATCCTCACCACATTCCCATAAATGAAAGCTCCTGTAAGACTGTATCTTACAGATGGGGAAACCTGGGCAGAGCAGTCTCACGGGAAATCAGTGACAGAAAAAGATCAGAACTCAGCAGTTCTCTGTTTTTAAGTCCATGCTTATTTTTGTGCACTACGCTGCAACTTTCTAACATTATTAGATTATAATAAACCTAAATTCACAAGTTGATGGGCTTAATATTTAGCATAAAATTTCAAAGTGAAATGCAGTAACTGGTGAAATACAACGATAAAATCGCCGGTGCTTTTCTTTGGGTTCGGTTTGGCCTGAAACGGAGCCCTGTTTCTGGCTCACCCAAGTGTGCATTTAAGGATTGCACCATTGAGTGCAGTGGTGTGCTGCCGTGAGTTTCCCGAGAGTGCCCTGGCCAGATACAAGGTCAGCAGGAGGCTGGTGTCGTGTGGCTTGTCTTACCAGCCTGTGGCACGAGAGCTTCTGAGCCTCCTCCGTCACCCTCACCAAGTCCATATTGTATCAGTCAGACCAGTAAAGAACGTCAAGTTCTTGCTTTTATCGCCCAAGTGAAGAGCATTACTCGGATAACGGCACCTACCAGCTCCTGGATCTGCTCGCGACGGAGGCGCAGGTCTTGCCTTGCCCCTCTCCCAAGGCTCAGCATCACTGACCTCCCCGTTCTCCTCCGTCACCCTTTCATAAACTGTAAATCTTAGGAAGGATTTGGCAGGCTTTCTTCTTCCCCTCCACGCTGCGCTCCTGCTCTGACACTGCTCAGTGTCTCTTCTCGCTTTACTCTCTTTCTGTTCAATCCTTCTCCTTTAATTACCAAGCAGTTTTATTTTTGCTTCCTAATTTATTTCTTTACTGATATTTTTCTGACCTTTTCTCTACCACGGATACCACTCTCAAATGCTCTCTACGGCTTCTACCTCCCTCTGAGTCTGATTTTTCTGTTTTCTTTCATTTTTCCCATATACCTTTTTTCTCCTCTACTTATTCCATATTTGTCTTTCTTCGTTTGGCTTGGGCTAGCCCATCTTTTTTTAAGTTTTCAACTTGAATGTTGCATCCTATTCTTCTAAGCGTGTGGTTCCTCGTAGTCTTTTCCTCGTTTGGATGCTGTGCGTTCCTGGATTTTTTTGCTCTTCTTGGGGTCCCGTCCCCTTTCCGTACCATTTTGCCTAGCTTGCCTCCCTTGCTGGCTGCCAGACTCGGTCCTCGCTCTTTGACTTTCCCCACACTAAATGGTGAAGCCTTTTCTGCCCACTTTCAGATCGTTGTGACGGCTCCCGCTAATGATCCGCCTCCGGGACATCTCCGTCGGGGTTTTCCTCCCTCGACTTTCAGAGATTTGTTCTTCAAGTGTTATTTTTTCGTTTGCCAGTGCTGCTCTGATGTCTCATTTAGTGATTTTTCTCTTTCTTCCCTTTATTCAGAGGAAGCCTTCAAGGTCTGTGTCTTATTTTTCCTTAACTTGCAGTTGCTGACTCTGTGCTCAGGGACTTCCCGAAGGCCTTTGCTCATCCCGAGTCTCTTCCAGCTCGTCAGTCCTCCATCCCCAAGCGCGGTGCCCAACGCTGTAAACAATGAGCAGTATTTTGGTGGCCCAGAGTGACAGCCATCTTCTCGAAGGTAGCCAGGAATCGGTGCAGGAGCTCTGGGTTCATAGCCTAAATCTTAAAACGTTGGTTTAACTTCCAAAGGTTTCGTGAGTGCTTTAGTGCTGCCATTTCCCACCTTTGTGCCGCTGACGTTCAAGTGATTTATTAAACGGGGAGGCGGGAGGAGAGATGCGTGCGATTCGGGGCAACGGGAAGGCTGGATTTAGCTCCTCTTTTCCCACTGATGCTTGCCGTAGCCTGGTTCTCTGTGACCTGGAAATAATACTTCTCTGCCTCTGTGGGCTCTTTGGATTTTTTTACTTACCATGGTGTAGAAAATGTTCCGAACTGCTTGGATTTAAGGCACTATAAAATGTGAAATATTACTATGTGCCCTCACGATTTTGAATTCGCTGCTGCTGGAACACTGGCAATCTCCTTTGCTAAATGTCTTAAGAAGATTAAGATTGACCCTTTTAATATTGCTTTTGGCTGCATTTATTTGTAACCCTTTCAAAACACATGACACCTTGAGAGATGGCATGGCAGGACTGTTGTTATCACAATCATTACATACCCTTTATGCATTGTTTTTTTTCTGAAATATTAGGGCTTTCTCCCCTGGCTTAACACTTCTGTGTTACAGATTAATTCGCATAAGCCATAGTTTTTAAACTTACTTGCTTTTTTTTAAAAGAGACTGCATTTATTTTGGCCCTTTGAGCGCATTCTGTCTCTTTTACATAACTCTTACCCTTCCTAGCTGCATAGCTATATGTGGCTTTCTCATCCAAATAACTGGGATTGTCACCAAGAATGATCAGTTTTATATATACCTAAAAATTTAGTCTTAAGTCTCATAAGACCATATGGGTCTCTTACTGAATTTCGCTCAGATGCAGGAGATGAATATAGACCGAATACTGTAAAGGGCCAAATTTACCTTTTTTCCATCAGCGATCAGGACTGTGGGTCCCCACCACCGATAGGGACTTATTTGCATTTAGCCGGCTCTGTGTGCGCTCTCCTTCCAGGATGGACTGGAGCTAAACTCACAAAAGCCCTGAATTTCAGAAAAAAGGTGTTTTGAAGACTGTTGCCATCCATGTGATGTAGAGTTCTTTTTTTTTGTCATTTTAGGCTGGAAAGAGGGGCGTCAGGCATCAATTAGTCCTGACAGCATCCTTCTGTGGTGAAAAACAAGTAGTCACACCCATTTTACAAAGGAAAAGGCTAAGGCAGAGCTACTGGACGCTCAGTGCTGAGGCTACTAATGCTACAACTTTCCCATTCTCCATTTGATTTCGTTCCCATTGAAATCAAAATATAGGCTGGAAAGTCTTGTCTGAGGCTGCAGGGGGAAGTCACCATAAGTCAGGATGGAAAACAAGGAGATCCTGCGCCACGTTGCCACAGGCAGACCAGAGACCTGCAGTGTTAGCACACAGGATAAAAACCTCTTGAGTAAACCTGGGTAAAAATTTCCAGTGTGCAACACTGAGGTATTGAGATCTCAACGTGGAGGGCGAATATCTCTAATGTCAGTGCTCTCAGATCCAAATTTAGTTATGGGAAAGAAGTGTATGCTGCCCGTGCCCATTTTGTGGCGGTTTGGTCATTTTGACATTTGCATATTTTTATGATGAAATTTAGAATACATTCATGCCATGCCCAGTTTTTATTTTTCCTTTACCAAATGAATATTAAATCAAGTAAAAATACAAATGCCTAAACTAAACAACAAAAACAGACCCCTGAATCACATTAGCTTGATTTTTTCCCAAATATGTAATATCTTTGAAGAAAAGTTTGCATTTTGATATCAGGCTTTTATGCAGTTTTGCAGCTCTTCTCAAGGAAATGGAGTATATACAATTAATACTGTTTAATAAAGCTCAAAAATGCAACAGATGCAGCCAAAAGTGCACGTCATTTTGAGCAGATCTTTACAGAACAGACATTCCATATTGTGTTCATCTTTTTCCACGATCACTGCTATGACAATCTGGTGTGTTTAGCAGTTGCTGCTGAGTAAGGCAGACTGGATTGTATATGATTTTCTCCATGTCAGCCGAGACACACAGCACTCTTCTTTTTGGTGCAGGAAAGAGAGGGTCTTGTGCTAGTTGTTCTCTCTACCAGCAAAAGCTATGCCGTTATTAACTTAAAAGTATAATAATACATTGCAATCTGTAGGTGCATGTGCCAGAAGCTTTCTGTAAGTCCTCACAAAAAATGGCTAAAAATAAAATGGTTGTGCCTGGAAAAGTTGCAGGAACTGACAAATTGAACTGTATAAACTCCCAAGTAGAAAAGCCACAAGATTCACAAAATTCGTCGTTAAAACATGTGGGCATCGTTGCTACCATATAAAAGCAAAATGTTTTAAAAGGAAACGTGGAAGGAGGATCACCTACACCAGAAACCCCATAAGCCGGGCTCCAGTGCAAAGGAAATGTTTCCCCTTCCAGCATTCCTTCTGGGTGCCAAATTTTCCTTCTGTTCTTCCCCACCTATTAAACAAAGCTGCAACTTCCAATCCCTATCAGTTTTCCTAAATCTGTGCAGCGTATGTGGCTCGGGCGAGCAGCAAGGCTTCGCGTTCCCCTGCCAGCTCCTTGACAATGTGGCTCCAACAGCAGCCTCCACTTTTGGCTGCCTCCAGGACCCCTGGTCTCTCCTGGAAAGCGGCAGGGAAAGCGTATCCTTTTCTGGAAGGACTTTTTGTGACGGTGTAGCCTCCACTGCAGATTGCGAAGATTTGGAAAGATCCGTATGGGAAGCCTCGTGGCTGCGGCTGTCAGGCTGCCTTCGCGGTGTGCGTGGATGTTTCAGTCTGGTGATGCTTCACACGCATGCTGTGCTCCTCAGGTCCACCGAAGGACCGTTTATAAAACACCCATAAAAACCCGCCGGCGAGGGAAACTGAGGCTAACGTTACAATCAGTTGCATGACTCTGTGCAAGGAAGCTGTTTTCCTTGCAAAGCTGCTCATTTCCGAGGTAGACGTCCCGTTGCAGCCAAGTCTGTTATGAGTCCGTTTCTCAGCTCTTTCAGCTGGACATTTGGAGAGGACTAGCATGTTGGAAATATGTAGATACCTATAATTCACCTAGCAGAAACAGGTGGATGTTTTAATCATCAGGTTGCAAGCAAAGTAGTAGACAGTTGTCAGTTCTTTGCAACTGCAAGAAATTCGCTCGCAGAGTCAATATTATCCACTTTGGTTGTTGGAACCACCGTGAAAACTCCTGGTTCACAGATGTGAAACAAATTATGAAGCTTATGCTGTTGCATTCCTCTTTATTACTGGGAACAAAACAAATCTGGGAGATGCAGACCTTCTTAAAGTAATTATTGTCTGGCTTTTATTTTTAAAAATGCAGCTAATTCTGAAAACTCTACAGTTCCTGAAGATTTTTCAGCCTACAAAAGTCACGTTAATTATAAGATTAATTTGTTTTAATTCCCCAAACGAAAAATATTGACTGAATGAGAAATTAACACATGTAGAGCTGCAGATGTCATTTGGCTTCAGATTTCCTGAATGATACAATTATTAATCTTTCATATAGTGGTGCAACAAACCTACAGATTCGTTGTACAAAATCAGACGGTGCAGAAAGACACCAGGACAGCCAGGCTATCGATTTGCCATAATGCAAGAAGGAAAACAGGGGAATTTTCTAAATACTAAATAAAAACAAAGTCTTTTAAAGACATATGGTGCACATCTGTCTGAAATAATACAATAATTTAAAGCAGAGTAATTAAATGCAAAAAATAATACAAATTTCACCTTGGAGCACGGGAAGTAACTCATTGCAGTTTTAATATCATTTCCCAAATTCTGAAAATTTAGTTTATCCGTGGTATCTTTTTAACCTTTCATTTTGCCCTAGTAAAGAAGATAGACTAGCAAATAGGTTTTTCGTTTCTTTTTAGATACAAGCCTTGTGTTTCAAGACATTGACTGTCATACCTTTAATATTAACTTCAGCTGAAATTATAAATATATACAGGTTTCTTATCTACTGCTTTAACTCCCAGCTAGCTCCTTACAAGTCTAAAGGTGGAAAATACCCTCATATTAGGGTTATTCTTTCTAATGCACTGAATGAATCAGGAGTACATGTTAATGCAGCATGGATTCATAAAATTCCATTTTGGGAAATCATATGTTTTTAACAAAAGTTTTTGATTAATATATTGCTCCTGAAAAAGGGGGTAAAATATACTGGAGATTATGTATCTTATTTCGGTGAATGAAAAAAAATGAGAGTTTTTTCCTACCTCTGCATTTTTAGCATGATTTTGCTTTAAGCTTGGTGAGATATTATTCAGTCCTTGCTTTCTAAGTTAGTAATTTAAAGAGTAAAGACATCATTTCAAGACAGGGAAGAGATATAAGAATCTGATGAAACTGAGTTTTGGTCTTGAGTGCTGGATTGAGAAAAATATGCAACCGTGTGGCATAAGTAAAGAGGGAATTTATGCTGAGCTTTTGGTCCCCAAAAGGAGAATTTAAGAAAAATGCTGTTCTGATGAGCAAAAAACAATTCCGCAAGTAAGCAACTGATGCTGAGATACCTTCTGTTTATTTCAAGGGAACACGATAAAGATCCTGAAACTTTCTTCAAAGTACTGCTGCAACTTAAAGAGAAAGAACTGCCTTTTCATGTCTCTGTCCTGGGAGAGTCTTTCAGTGAAATTCCAGGTACCTTTTTTTTTTTTCCCTTTCATGTAAAGTTATCATAAAATTGATATTTACAGAAGGGATTTTCATATATATATTTTCTTAGGTTAATGAAATGAATATTTAAAGATGTTCATAAATTCTGCTGTAATACTAAATAGTATTGGCATGTTGTAAAATTAAAATTATTAAGGACAGTAAACATTCTTTATTTTACTTGGCGATGGAACACTTTATTTATGACTTGTGTTTCAGTAACACATCTATATTTATCTAAATGTAGAGATAGGTGTAAGTGATTGGATGATTCAGATGGGAAATAAAATCTTTCAGGTCTAGGTCACTCACCTGAAATCCAGACTGAGATATTAGTGGGTGAAAATACCTACTTGCCCTTCAAACCTAAGGTTAAGGACTTCTGTGGAGAGCTTCTAGTTTGTATCTGGCATGAAAGTGGTCATTAATCTTTAGGATTTTTATGCCACTCTTTTGCACAGTCCTCCCTTTCCTTGGGTTCTGATAACCCTATTCTGTACACAATTTTATCCATTTGAAAACAGAATTAGGGCTTTCCATGATATGCACAAAGCTTTGTGTCTAAGATATTAGAGTAATAAACAGAATAATCAAATCCTATATTGGGTGTACATGCAGTAAATTAAACCGTCTAAAAATGCGCATTAATGACAGGTGAATACCTGCTGTTTTCGCTCACGCATGTCTTCCAAAGTAAGTTCATTTGTCAGTGTTGTGGTATTTATTGCCTGTTGGACTGGTGATCAATTGTTTTAGTTTTGATTCTTTCAGTTTTTAAGACACCGAGAAATTGATCTGTTCCAAATAACTTTTGGGGCCACAGCAGCGGCACAGTTGGATTGGAAAAAGAGGTAATAATTCAGTCAGAGGAAATTCTTGCTGTTTTCTGTCCACTTCTTTTTAGACAGCCTCGTGAAAGCTTGTTCGCCGAGGCAGGCCTTATCGCAGATCCCAAGGCAACACTGCCTTCCAGACTGAGCGCACCAGATTTCTTAGAAGCAGCAAATTCTAAAGAATATGTGACAGATAGGAATATAGGATGGTGCACTGTGGGAACAGATTCTATTGACACTCATTTTGGATGTTGTTACATATCTCATTTGTGGCTTCAGTGCTTATGAATAATGTAGATCATCCTAAATTTATGCCAGTGTATCAAATCTATATGCCGCACCTCTTGTCTTGTCAATTCATTCATCCTCATGTATAAATAGAGTCTCTATAAAGGGCAATGTGGTGAAATGCGTCTCATCACCCTGCGTTTGATAGGGCCATATTCATACAAATGACATATGCAGGTCTCATTGCTAACAAGTACCAATAAAACCTGTTGCACATACTTTACTGAAAATCTATTTAAGAGATTTTTTACAGATTTTTTTTTTAATAAATTGTTGGCGCAGCATTTCCTTTCCCTCCAATTATGAGATCAAATTCCTTCAGTAACATAGATGTCACGTTTACAGTCTTTGTAAGAGAAAAAATACATAACGTGTTTGATAAGCCAGTAATCATCCATTTATCTGAAAACACAGTAGTTCAGTACCTCACTGGTTAGAGGAATGAAGTGTGTATCCATTAGAAAGCTAAGAAATCTTTCATTGTCACTGGCAATAAAGCATGTTTTTAGGGTCTAAAGAGGTAAGACCTTAAATTTGTCCCCGGGCAAGTGTGCTGTGCAGGACAGTTCCACCTTTGGGGAAGGAAGCAGATAGTTTCATGACTGCCTTTTTGGAGGTCTTTGTCAAAGATGGAGGACCTAAGGCTGGCAAGTTTCCCAGTTTTAACCAGAAATTATTCCTTATGAATGAGATTTGTTATATCTATCTAATATTTGATCTTCATGCACGTAGTACTAACAGCACTTTGAATTAGCAACTTAATAATGTTGTCTGTGATTGGTACTCTGCTCTCCTAGGATATAGGATGCACTTGCAACATATTTTTTGTGGGTGATCAAATTTCCACTAGATGACAGTAGCAGCTGAACAATATCTGTATTTGAAAGCCTGGCCCAGACATCTGAGGCTCAATATTTG
>NW_020451093.1:5445643-5455643 GCF_003343035.1 Apteryx rowi | reverse complement strand
GTCGTGCAGCGGGGAGCAGGACTTCCCGCCCGGCAATCCGAACCGCTCCGGAAACGCGCCGGAACTTTGGTGTGAAAAGGTTGAAAAAGCCTATGTAAATAAGACCGTTTGCAAATGAAAGAATTCCAAATCTTAACCTGTATCCAGCAAACTGCAGAAGTATTGAATTCCGATTTTACTAATTCGTGATGCAGATCGAGGTTCTCGTAAGGGGAAATTGCATGCTCAAGTGATGACTCAGATTGCATCTTGGCCTGCAGTTTTGTTTTAGGGAGCTGTTCTTTTTTTTTTTTTTTTCATCCAGACGATACGATTAAAAAGCAAATATTTTAACATAACTTAGTGATCTAAGCTATTACTGAAATGTCCACAGTTTCACTCTTTTTTTTTTTCTAGATTAAAGAAAACTTTAAAAATCTATTTGCTTTGACATATGACACAATATTTAAGAACTGAAATCATCAATTAAATCACACATCAGAAACATTTCCCTTTGGTAAAAAATATAGTGCTAGACGATGTACACTTTGAAATTGTTGTTAATGTTTAAAATGCAATCTGAAGTGCGTATGTTATTTAAAAAACCATAAATTACAAATTTTAAAAGTTTCTGAAAAAAATAGCAGTCGTTACTTAGCAAAGCATTTGCAGAGAAATGTATATCTTTGTTTTTTGTGGATAAGCAGAGTTGTCTAGTATGGAAGCTGACTGTGTTATTCTTTATTTTATTTTTGTTCCTGTTCAGCACTGAGCAGAACTAAAGGAAACAGTTCACTCTGGGCTAGACTGGCTGCCTGTAATAAAGTAACAAAGCCAATATGCACTTGAACATAGCAAAAGCCTTTTGAATTGTCACTGAAAATAAGAAGGTGAACGTTGACAGGATTTCAGATTTTTTTCTAGGGACTGAGGGAAGCTGAAGTTAAAAATAAAGTTCTCGTATGGTCAACATGTTGGAGGAAATTCAAAGGCTCTCATAAAATAAACATATTTTAAGAAGTGTTTTGAATTTCACTATGTAATTTCTGGCCAACAGAAATTGCAGTTGTATCTTCAGAGGAACATTATGTCAGATCAATGGTCATTATGCAAAAAAAATAAACTGAAAACTTGATGCTTTAACCCATTCAGCTCTTCGAACGCAAGCACGAATAGGACGACTTCTCTTTAGACTTGCTACTGGAAAACTTTGTGCCGTTGCGTCGCACTTATAAAATACTTGGGCTTGATGTTACAGCAGATATGCGAATTGTTCCTTGAGAAAACAAAAGCGCCAAGCATTACGCGCTTTGGCAAAGGAATCTCGACGGTGTTTATGAAAAAATACAAAAGTTTATGTCCCGAAAAATGAAGGAAATGGTCTGAATGGTGTGCGTAAGCTGAAAGATCCCAGCCCAAAGCACACTGCAGTCGTTCTCAGGCTACGTTGGATGGCAACTTTGGACTCTTAAAGCTGAGGGAGACCGTCCGTCCTGCCAGGTAGTGCTGGTGGTGTGCATCTGTGTGTACAGACGCACATATAGAAGCCTGCGTACGTATGCCCTTGTTTTTCTGCAGCATTATTAAGCAAAGCCGTCCATACTTCACCATGTTGTTACATGTGTCTGTCTGCTGATTATAAAATGTGTTAAACAGTATTTAAAAAACAAAAAAATGCAGAGCTGCGCTTTGATTTATTCAGCGCACAAAACATATGCTCACTGTTCTGTTCTATGTAATTCATATGATCAATAAAATTTTCTTTAAAAAGAGCAACTTTGGCATTTAGAAGGATATTGCTGCTGAGCAGAAAAATGTTTTACTTGTGCTATATGTAGTCAACCTCCATGCTCTTGCACCAGAATAAGTTTTTGGCTCACTAACGTCTTGTTCATGTATTTACTGTTTTTAATCCTCAGGGTGGAAGCTGTGTATTGCGGCTGCTATCCGCTGTGTCCCAAAGCCTTGGTGTACCCAGAGATATTCCCAGGTAGCTGCTTTGCGGCACGGTCCTTTTGTCGAAATGTAATACGTGATTCATGCTGAAATATAAAGTTTGAGAATGAACTTGAGCAAAAGCAATTGTTTATTTGGCAAGCCAACATGTTAGTGTTAAGGCAAATTTTATGTGTTTTAATACATTAGACGAAGTTTATATTTACCATCTGTTCTTTTAAGATAACACAAAAGCAAGTTTTGAAATAGCATTCTTCATTGTTAGCATACACAACCCATAATGATAGATTTTTGTAAAAAGGTCAGCGATGCTGCAATGGTTTGCAGATTTTTTTTGATGCACAGAGAAAAATGGAGGCCTGAAAATCACACCAAATTATTTAAACAATTTAATACTTAATAGTATGCAACTGTGGTGCAGGATACGCACTAATGTAGGACCAGTTCTTTGAAAAATCTCATCACTAAATGTATCACATATGCATTGTGTTACATTAGAATAATGTATTTTAATCACCCAAAGGAGATGTCTAAACAGCACAACTACACAGTCTTATTTAGCATTAAACATCCTTGTGAGCTGAGGTAACCTTATAAAATCATGCTTAAATAATGTAAAACACGAGGCGGCACAGAGCAATATGCATTTTTAATTAGTAAAGTGACTAATATCGAGTGTGTGCTTTGAGGTTTTTGTTTCATTAAAAATGTATCTGTTTTTCCTGCAGCTGAATATCTGTATTCTACACCTGAACAGCTTTTTAAAAGGCTTCAGAATTTCTGCAAGAGACCAGACATTGTAAGGAAACATCTCTATAAGGTAGTTGTTCAGAATAGTTTTACATGATATAATGCCATATTGAAGTACAAAGGGAAAAAAAAAACCTTAAAAAAACAACATTTAATTAACATACTAATGTTTAAAGGAAACATGCTAGGGAGGGATATTAGTCGTTACACTAACAAGGATTAATTAAACTAGATGCCAGTTGTATTAACCTAGGTCTTATGAAATACGTGCACTTAATGCATGCTACATGCTTTTTTTTTAATTTATTGTTTTCTAAAATGACTGTCCTTTACATTTGGACCCAAGAGGCTTATAAAAATGAACCTGGATTAATGTAACTCATTAGTTTAAAAGGAAAATAAAAGAAAGATACTACAATTATACTAATGAGGATAAGCCTACCTTCCTATCCTAATTTAATCTCCCGTCCGCAAAAAATGCAGGTGACTGGTCTCAGGTAAGCTTTCTCTGCCTTTTGGAAATATTTGAATTATTTTGATAATCACGACTATTTTGACTCTTTGTTTAAATGAGGTAAAAGTTTGCTTTTTAGGGTATGGTGAACATAAAAAAAGTTTCCTGGAAGCGTAATTTACTGGTATTTATCCTGTCTTATTCTTTCCAGTTATTTATTTAGAGAAAGGAGAGCTTAAGTGGTAGACCGGCCATGCAAGTTTTGATCAGGTGCTCAACGCCAGACTGCCTTTCAGATGCATATTTGTATTGCTAGGAGTCCAGCTTTATTTTTGCCTTATGTGAATGTAGGGGAAGCACTAAATTTTATACTATTTCAGCGAAAAGCTATGATCAGGTGATGGGGCTTTTCTAAAACACCCGCTATATTTTTGCATGCTAATATGTCAGCTTGCACCGTTGGCTGCTCAGGTAGGACTTTTCCAGTCCTAGCTGCGCTGTGTACAGGGCGGAGGCGCGTTCCCCGTGCGCGACGAAGGCGCTGCAGGTAGCATTTTTGTGAATGATCAGGCCGAGTAGTCTCCCTCCTAATCTGGCCGCTTCTGCTGCCGCCGGGACTGGCCGCTTCCCCACGCTCCTGCCCGCGCGGGTCCTGCCGTGTGTCGGCTGCCTCTCTACCCTCTCGGGCGGGCGGGATAGTTTCAACCGTGGCCGACTTTTTCGGTGACCTAAAAATAGACATTTGCATAATGATACATCAAAGATGATGGTGTTTCTGCAGGAAACAGTTAAACTTCGAGGGGAAAAAAAAAAAAAAAAAGGGAGAGAACCAAAAATGCAATTTAACACCCAATTTCAAGCTCATTATCTTTCATTGTCTATTAACTTGGCAATGGTTCAGAAGGTAGCTCATAATAGTTTAAAATGCTGACTGAACACTTCCAGTGCTCAGCATTACTTCTGGAGTCAGTAGGATCGCAGAGCGAGGCATGGTGCCTTCCAAGCGAAAGCAGCCCTTCGGCGGTTGCCTCGGCGCTTCCCGGTGCTTCGAGCTCGGCTTTTCCTCGTGCTCGCACGGATCTTCTCTGCGCACGCGGCTCCCCAGCTCCTCCCTAAAGCCAAGGCTGGGAAGCAAAGACGGAACAAGCTGTGAGGTAAAACGAGGAGAGTTTTGAAAAGCGGCGCAGGGAGCGAGGCGTGCGCGAGTCCCGAAAGCTCAATGCCTCGTCTGCACCAAGTGCCTTCTTTTAAAGAAAAAAAAAAAGAAAAAAAAAATCCCCTGGAATTATTTGGAGGCCGCCGCGAAACGAAAGGTCGCTGGTGCCGTGACTCGTGCGTTGTTGGCAGCGCGGCTCCGTGGCGGAGCTGTGACCGCCTGAACCACGGCGTGCGACAGGCAGCGATTCGGCCGAACGGGGCGCCGCTCCCAGGCGAGAAGAGCAGGGCCTGATCCGGAGCCCGCGACGGCCGCTGAAAAGCCGCCCCCCGTTGTCTCTCATAGGCTTGGGGGCTGAGAATACGATCGGGGTTGTCTTTTCGTGCCGACACCCACACACGCGCTAATTCCTTATCTTGCAGCTAAACTCACCGTAAAACCTTCTGAAGGATGCCAGCTTGGGGCTGGGCTGCGGGTGTAGTTATAGCTAGGAGGGTGCTGCTTTGGGGAGGCTGGAAAGGGTGCAGCCGTGAGCGGTGCGCCGCGCTTTGCTCTTCAGCGGCGGGAATGGTATCCTCTGCTGTAGGGGAGCAGAGAAAGCGGCGCCTAGCACAGCCACGCGTAGTAACGGGCTACTTTCCTTTCGGAAATCTCTCTGATGTGCTCCATACCCGAAGTTCATCAGATAGCTGTGAATTCTTGAAAAGAAAGGAAAAAAATGCTTTAAAAGCAAATAGTACTTCACTGTTTGGGGATTCTGCTTTATAGATCAGGACGTAATCATCATCGGAAGTACCCTGGGTTATCTTTTTACCTACTGTTGCTTTTTTTATTATTAAGGATGTCCAAAACGTTCAGGCAGCTGTGAATAACAGACAGTTATTGCTTCGGTTGTCCTCAGTGCTTGTGCTGACGGAGTCAGGGGCAAAAGGAAGATGCATGGCAGCAGGGCAGTCAGGTTAGGTACGGGACACAGTGCAGTATCCCTGTGAAAATGTGCAGACCAACACATTAAATTGCAATAGCTCAACTCTACGGAGCAGATTCAGGCTTGCAGACTTTTAAAAATGTGCATAATGTAAGCACCTATGAAAGCCTTTCCAAGTGATGTATTGCTCACCCTGTGTGTTTTCCTGGCGCCAAAGGCTCATTGCAATTTGGATATTGCCTTCTCCTGGTTGTTAGCAGAAGATGGAGATTTGTGGGAAGCACACCGTATTGGTTATCAAAAATTTGTTCTAGTCTAGTTTCAGTGAATCAGAAGTTTCTGTTTGGTTCTGGGTATTTGTGGTTGCCAAACTAAGCATCAGAATGAAGCAAAGAACAACTTCAGGGCATGAGTTTCCCTCAGAGGATGCCATAGGACCTGCCAGGGTTTGCAAGCTCCCCAAGTAGGGCTTTTTTAAAAAGAGACAAAACATTTGTTTCTGCATTATTAGCTTTACATTTACCTTTCAGTTCCCTCCTTTCAGTTTCTTAATTTAAAACAGTATGTATAAAAAAGTATACACTGGAAAGGGACAAGAAGAGTTGCCAAAAGCCAGGCATGGAAGGAGCTGACAACTTTAAATAATCTCTCCCAGCCCTCCCAGCTGAATGAGTGCCGGCTGACATGCTCTCGGCTCGGGTTCCTGCAGAAAAAATCTCCTCTCACTCAGGCTTGTTTAATGGAGAAAAGAATTTGGCCCGCTTTCTGACATTCATCTTGCTCTTTCCATCACGCTCCAGGAGCTCACCTGCCCATGGAAAGACACACGGCATGGGTTTTTTCTCACTTACACCACTGTAAGATAAGTGCCTCTCCTGAATTCAAAGGGATTGAACTACTGTAAAATCAAATTAAGATCTCACTTAGACCTTAGACATCTGAATTGTTTCCAGTCTCAGGATTTGGCTGTGCAGGGCAGTTTTAACAAAATTTTCATTTTTCTCCCTTTTCTTTTTGCTCTGATTGAGATAGAGCAATATTTTTGATATTCCAGAAAAACTGAGATAGATGGGAAAACTGCTTCCCATCCAGCTTGACTGTTTCAGCACAGCTAGGAAGGCGGCAGGAGTCATTCTTAGCCACATGCTGCAGCTCCTCGTAGTCCTCGTACAGACCACGTAAGAGCTGGGGGAGATTCCTGCATTTCCTCTGCCCTTACCCCCACCCTTTCCCCTGCAAAACTCCACGAGAAATTCATTTTCCTGCCATTTGTTTAACTGCTGCTCAGGATCAGCGCATCACATGTTTAGTGGGAGAAGGTATTGGATCCTGGACGTAGGTAGTTATAGGGTATGAAAGATCTTCTCTTGGTCTTTCACAATTAGAGGTTAACAATGGAATTGGAGATTTTATAAACTTTCATAATCTTCTTTTAGTATTAGCTGTTGTTGTTCTGTATATAGTAGTTGCCCATTGGACATCAGGTCCTCAGGACCCTGGATTCTTGTCTTCGATGGCTTTCCATAGCAAGGAGCTTCATTGCGTGTTTGCACACTTGGTTAGAAGCATTTCCTTTCGTCAGTGTAGCGTTTCCCTACCTTCATTTTCATTGAGGGTCTCCTCGTTCTTGAGTTGTTTGCCTGCAGACAGAAGCTCCCAATCCATCTTTTCAATGCCATTCGTTATTTTATAAACTTTTGTCAAACACTTATAGTATGCTGGTCTTTTCAGTCTCTCCTCGTGAATGTTATTCCGTGTTTACGTTCTCATCTCCCATCATTCAGCCCATTCCGATGCTCGAGAGCTGTGTCGTGATGGGGTGATCATTACTTTACAGAGTATTCTAGACCATGCCATCAATTTATGTATTCTGTGATAATTTTCAACCTGTTCCTTAGGCAGCCAAACATGCTGTTTACTTTTTTAACCACGAATGTATATTGAGCAGATGTTTGTTTACAGTGCTCTCCAGATCTTTTGTCCCGAGCCGATAAAATTAATTCAGAGCTCTATAGGGTGTGTGACTAGTGCAAATATTTCTGTCCATCCTGCTGACTTCCACTCATCAGCAGAGCAGAGAAAGAAGGCACAGTATTGCATTTTTGCTTGCATCTAGCTAGCAGTGGGTACAGGTGAGTAGGAATTTGGAAGCACGAGTGGGAAACTTGTGTTTTCCTCTTAAGATGCTAATTTTCCAGGGAGCATAATTTTAAGTGGTTTCAAAAATATTCTAAATATGCCTGTATGGGCAACGTTGTTGCCAGCAGGGAACTCTGGAGTGCAGGATGGTGTGTTCATGCTCTCCTGTCTCTGTGTCAGTGCTGGAGAGAGCTGCTTAGGGACAGGTCCTTAAGTAAAGTGTGTGAGAGATAAGGATTTCCTATGTGAAAGAAGTCTTCGGTTACTTATTTAGGCCACAGAATCAGAATAATTTAGGAAGGCACCTCTGAAGGTCATCTGGTCCAGCCTCTGCTCAAAGCAGGGCCAGCTTTGAAGCTGGATCTAACTTCAAAGTTGGACTAGGTTGCTCAGGGTTGTATCCAGGTCATTTCTGAAGTTTGGACATTTTTCATTCCCATCTATATTGCTGATAACGGCTGAAGATCCGGCTAGCTTAGGATGTTTCCAAGGGTGGGAAGATGAGGAAGGTGGAATACAATTTTTGCATTTTGGGCCAAACTGAGGCCTTAAAGCTGCACATGGGCCTGGAAACAGCCATGGTGGAGCGAGGTGTGCTAGGTAATGCAAATCCTCACTGCAGAAGACATGAGCTAGCAGGGGCTGTTAAAGTAGCCTTCCAGGTCCTTTTGGGACCCAGCGATTTATATTCCCAGCCTGGGAAACCCTGAGGAGCCACTGTCCTTTCCTGCATCTGAGCTTCTCCCAGGGCTTGGCTTTCTCTGGCCTCGGGGGTATATATCTAGGAGCTTTCAGCACTCCACAAATTTTGGTACGCAGCTCATAGCAGTTGGCTACGTTTGTAGAGCAGGAAGAAAGCATTCATTAAGAAAAGGCAGTTTTGTGTCCATCTTTCAGCATAATCGCAAGGACTTTGAACTTTTTATTATAACAATATTAGATAGCTTCCAATTTAGTTTTAGAAAGTAAATGAAAAGTGGCGGATGAAGCACAGCTGCTGCAGAATGGTAGATGGAGAAGTGGGTCAAAGGAATATGATTGACTTTGAAGGAAAAGTTGCAGAAAGAATGAAAACTTTTTCTTTCCAGTAAAATATATCCAAATTACCTTGAGAAAGAGGGCCTGGAACTCTTTTCCTACGGCTGCAGTTGGTCAGTGTGGTCTGAACCATCCTTTCCTAGAGAAAGGGTGTCTTGTATAAAACTGCATCCCACATTTGATGTTTTTCTTTTTGTTTAAAGACAGAAGGAAAGAAATGAGTTTTAAAATGAAGAAAATGCTGTATTGCAAGCAGCTTTGCAGCTTGACTCTTCCTCTCTTATACTCACTTGCAAAGGGAAGGAGCTGGGTCACAGAGTAAAGCTGACCCGGTACAAATTGGCTCTGAAAATCACTATGCTTTCTCACACTCCAAATCTCATTTTTTGTGCCAAATAGTAATCTCTAGTTCTTAATTTTGTTAAGGTAATATAAAAAATGTTAAAATGTAAACCAGATCAATCCTGTCTGTTCCAACTCCAACTATCGCGAAGCAGCAGAACTGTCCTTATTAAATTCTAAAGGTTAACTCTGAAGTCTAATGATAATCAGGTAAATATTAATTATTTTAGTTCTGCTCTTAGGACACAAGAAACAAGAAAGTTGATTATAGCATAAAAGATATTATATTGCTGCTGACATCTTGGTCTGATGCCTCTCCTTCATGGGAAGATCTTAGTTTTTATGAGAGCCTTGCTACTTTTGCTGATTTGGTCTCTGCTTATTTAGGAACTGTTGGCTGATACATGCTCTGTACCTTAAGAAAAGGTATAGAAAGGTATTTGCCCAGACCTTTGCAAAGTTATCACCAAAATTATAGATATATATGTATATATTATGTTATGATGTTGCTTTGCTAGAGTGAAAACCCAGACACTCACCCACTCATTTAGCTGCCAAGGACGTGCAAATATATTTGCAACGTGCAAATCATGAAGCGTGCGAAAAAACCTGCGTGCAAATCTATTCTCTCCAAAGCTGCTCTAAAATAAAGGCCAAAAGTGAGGCCGGCAGTGGTGGCCCCGGGGGGACTGCCCGCTCCCACGCGCCGGAAAGGCGATGTTAAAGCTGCCCTATCTGCAAGAAACGCTGGCTAAGAGCGTTGTGAGCAGCTCCGCCGCACCGCTCCCGACATCCGAGCGCGCCAAAGCGTCCGGCGGCAGCGGCGGCAGCGGTGGGCAGGCGGGCAGGCGGCCGGGCAGGGTTGGCGCCGCCTCACCCGCTCTCTCTCGTGCTTGCTCGCAGGGCGCCGTGGCCGGCTTCTCCTGGGCAGCGCTGCGTGGCGAATTCAGGTCTCTGCTCGCCGCGGAAGCTGGGGAAGATTTGCGACAGATGGGGCTAAGTCACAAACTTGCAGCCTAAGGCAGAATCGCAGAACTTTCCAGAGCGTGCCCATATTTACCTGATCAGAGAGCAAAGAAAATCTGCAGAGGAAGCCGAGCCTGGCTGCTTGTCATAGCTGACACAGAGCCATCTGCCACAAACCTGTGGCGGCTTCAGATCTCCAATCCCTGCCACCACCCCGGCTCAAATTAAATACAGATTCGTGGAGACGTTGTGATGGTTACACATGTCCTCGGCATCACATGCAGGAGCCTGT
>NW_020451093.1:5441820-5445598 GCF_003343035.1 Apteryx rowi | reverse complement strand
AAAAAAATATGTGGCCTGTTGTATAACCGCACTCATGTATCCCATATGTGGTGCCACATTGAATTTCCGGTGGAATCTGTTTTTCTCCTTTGTACTGGATGACACGGTGCCGGAGCGCTTTCTTTTCGCCGGCGCGATGGCAGCCAAGCCGCGGCTTCAAACGCGCGCGCGCGCTTGGCCGCCTTTCCACCTAGGCGGGCAGGTTAGCGCCGGAGCCGTCCCGCGTCCTCCGAGGGCCACAGGGCCCGGGAGGAGGCGCCGGGGGCGACCCGGCTCCGCGGCAGCCGCCGCCGCCGCGGCCCCGCGCTTCCCCCCCCCCCTCCTTTTCTTTTTTTTGCAAATTAATGACTCGCTGGCACCGGGGGTTTTTAAGTGAAGGTATTAATAAGGGGTCTGGCAGGTAATCCCATGATTCACCGAGTTACATTTGCATTTAATTAATCTTAAAGAAAGCTGAAAGATAAACAGCTGTAATTCAAACTAGCATGGGAAATATGCTACGTGGTGCCATCTATCCGATAAAATGAAAGCTGAGACACTTGTTTTATTTCTCTCAAGGATGGAGAACAAACAGATAACGGTCAAAATACTTCCAATAAAAACCAGTAGCTGCAGTTCATCAAGGATCTGTGCATCCAGTTACGAATGCAGCCTTTTAAAGATAAATCACTTAGATTCCAGCAGTCAAGCTGCTGTATTTGTTGATGTAAAATGTTTTGAAGATGTAGATTGTACAATAAATTTTTAATAAAGTGCCCACTGCAATTTTTAATTAGCATATCTCATTCATGTATAAGTGTGTACATCTATCTGTGTGTTTATCACTCTGCATTTCCCCATGCCGGAGTCAATGAATGCAATTGTGCCTTTATCTGATGAAGCAGAATCTGCTTCGCACATGATAATAAAACGTTACGGCAATTCCAAGATTTTCAGCTCCGTTGTGGGAAGAGGCATGGAGGATCCTGGGTAAGCTGTTTCGATTTAAAGCCCGGCGACACCTCTCTTGGTGGGCAGGTGAGGTTTGGGCTTCCCTCCTGTTGGGCAGCTCGTCCCTCCCTGCCGGCGAGCCGTCACCCCACGGCCTGCCTGAGCGTCCTTCTCGACCTCACCATCCCTTCCCCGAGCTCCCTGGCTCCCCGGTTCAGCGCTAGGGAATTAATCGTCTGCCGTGTGGGCTTGTTTCGCCCTTCTTCTCCACCAAAGCCCAGCCCGGCTCGAGAAGCTGAACGGGGTTGAGTCAAAGTCGTCTTCTCGGGACGGCCTCTGCAGGTGTGGTGGGCATCTCTCGCAGAGCCAAGCAACAGCACGACCGTGCACTTCGTATCCGAATGGCTCGTAAATCTTCCCTGATGTTATCCCACCTCACGCCAGCAAGGGCGAATTAGAATTTTTGTGTCTTTGTCGATGGGGAAACCGAGGCATGGGGTGAATTGGCCCAAGTTTCGCCGTGAGTCGCTCTCCAAACCGGTAACGGGGAAAGAAGAGACGCCGTGACTCCGTGCCGTGGCTTGTGGCAGACGGGCTCTGCACGCGCTGTTCGGAGAGTCTCCTGACACCCAAGATCTGTCTTTTTGCACGGAGACTACGGCAGCGGAGGGGCCAAGGCAGAGCCGACTGCTGACCCTGGTCAGGCCCACGGCAGCCGGGGGCTCACCCAGCTCCTCCGTTGGGTGGTCTGCTTGGGTTGGTTTGTTGATCAGGGATATTTTAACAGCAGGTTTTGTGCATGGACGATCAATTTTTTAAATAAGCATGCATCTGAGAGCTTCTTGGGTCCTCTTTAACCAGGAGGAGGTTCTTCTGCCACCGCTCCAGCAGCTGGATGAACTCAGGGCTGAGGCCGGGTCCTTGCATTGAGATCCTTCCTAGGCAAGGAAAGTGGTAAGCTTCAGGCTGGTTTATCTCACCCAGTCTCATGTGAGCGCTTTCATTTTTCTGAGTTGAAGTGACTTGGAAAACATTTCCTGGTTTTCCTAGGAACAGTAAGGGCCTTACTTTGAATATGGGTAGAAAGGTCCTGGTTGCTTTTCAAGGTGGTTGTCAGGAGACCCAGCACCCCCAGAAGGTTTCCCTAAAAGCAGGCAAAAAGTCTGGGAATCTACACACACCCAGTTAGTGAATGCACAAGTCTGATTTTAACAAGCAAAAAATACGAATATCCCCCCAAAACCACAGGAGGGACAACCCGTCTGATACCTCTGCCCTTCTCCCCGTAGCTGAGGGTATAAATATACTCTTAGGTTCAGTTTGGTGAGGAAGGCTGTTCTAGAGCCAGAAATCCCGTGCTGGACACCGAGGATTACGGGGAGGCCGAGGTCCGTCCCGTCCCGTTGCTGGAGCTCTCGGAAACCTTGCAGCGTGCCTGCATGTGTCCTTGCTACATCCCTAAGGGCCACTAGGTCGGCCCCATGTCCTGGGCAATGCCGGCCTCCTTCCAGATCCTCAGTCCAAAGGGTGATGTAGCATTTCGAGAGAGCTTGAGGCGGTATTTCCTGCAAAAAGCAGTGTTTCGCCCGGCGCCTGGGCGCTGCCGTGGAGCGAAACAACCTGAGGATTTTTGCCCCGCGGTATCTGAGGATCGGCGAGAGCCAACCATCCCGTGCTGCTTCCTTCAAAGCCTTCGCTTCCAAAGGCCGCGGAGACAACCCGGGATCTCGCTCCCGCTGACTCTTTCTCCTCCTGCATCAGGAACAAGCCGGGCACCTAATCCCGCAGTCCCCGTGCCTTAGTGTCCGAGAGCGTGGGAAACGCCGCTTTGTTCCACGTGAGACTCGTCTTGTCCCGTAGGATAGAAAAGAAAATCCTAAAATAACTGGGGAAATTTTGTGCAAAACGTTTCCAGGGTTCCTGCCACCGCCGTGGTCATGCTGCAGGAGCCACAGTACAGACGAGCTTCCCTCAGTGTTTTCAGCATCGAGACCTCTGACTTAGCTCAAAGCTGTTCTGAATTAGGATGCTAGATTTTTCTAATTGCATTTTTAAAGACCGAGCCAGCAGTTCATTAGGAATCACGGAGCGAATTCTGCTTCTCTGTTACACCAGTATAAATCTTGAATGAATTTATGGCAGGATAACTGAGGGTAGAATGTACCTCCCATATTGTTCCTCAGATTATTAAAAGTCACAGGGCTTTGAAAATTAAATTCACCTTTCACCATTCAAGCTGTTTACTCCTTGCTTTTTATCCCAGCAAGGACAGTTGAAGTGAATTAGTCAGCCTCATTTCTGCTCATAGTCACTTTTAAGTTTGGTTCTCATGTACTAGCCCAAGACTAGTTTGTGTGGAAAAGACCGGAGGGCATTTTCTTTCAAACAAATTGTTTTCATGGGAATAATTTCCGAGTGAATTATATTAAAACATTTCCATGAATCTTCGATTTTGCAAAAATATTTTCCCCTTGCACATCCTCGAGTTGGGGCGCTTGGCAGCTCCTCGTCTGCAGACAGAAAGGAGCACCTTAAGAAGCAATCCTGGAGAATTTTACCCTGTGACGGGCTAACCTTATTTAACCGAAACACTTTTTAAATGATCCAGTATGGCAAGCTGGGGCAGGAAAGGAAAAAAAAAAAAATTTTTTTGCCTCTGAGTTATGAACCCTTGCAAATAAGGTTTTATTATAGAAACACTGTCAGGACTTTAATTATAGGGTAATAAATAGCGATGCCGCATTATCTTCTGGTACTTCTTTGCATTCTCAGTGAATGCGCGCAGCTGCTGCTAGGGACGGGCGACCAAGGGCCGCCGCGGCTCCCCGCGCTCCCTCCGCGCCCGCGG
>NW_020451093.1:5437335-5441393 GCF_003343035.1 Apteryx rowi | reverse complement strand
AAAAAAAAAAGAAAAGAAAAAAAGAAAAAAAAGAAAGAAAAAGTAAAAAAGAAAAAGAAAGAAGGAGGGGAAAAATAAGAAGAAAAGGAAAGACCCCGCAAGAAAGCAGAGCGGCGGCGCGAAGCCCCGATGCGATGCGCGGGCTGGGGCGCGGGGGGCTTAACCCTTCGCGCGGCGGCGGCGGTGGCGGCACGTCTGTAAACAATGGTAATTAGCCTTTTCAAAAATCATAACGCTGATTAAAATCTCTGATTCATTATTTATTCATCGCAGAAGCCTCTTTGCCGACCTGGGAATAGTGATTAAAACCTAAGTGCTTCGCAATTTGGTGCGGCGGGAGGGATGCCTAAAAAGGGGTTAAAATGGAAGGGAAAGAGGAAACCGAGCAAACAGAATTCTTCTTTTAAGAACCAATACTTTCTTCTTCCCTTCCTGGCAGGAATACTCCCATTCCCCCAAATTTTGGTATTATGAAAATGTTTCTCATACTAAGTACAAGTGTTAGACTGAATCCAGTTGGTACTGAAATTGCAAACACACTTTCACTCCTAGAAAAGCCAACAGAAAGGAACTTCTTTTAACTCCATAATAGCAGGTTACATAGTAAATGAACAACTGATGGTCAACTAGCCAATTATGGTATAAATATCCGTTGTTTACGGCGAGGTGTTAAATGAGCCTTTCGAGTACAAAGGATCAGACTGTCTAAGCTACAATTTGTGCTTCATCCCATTATGTCTCCCCTAAAAAGGCCTGTGCCGTCGTAGGTAATGTGCACGCGGAGCATATTTCTTTCTGTTGATTTTAGTTTGCTTTAATTCAATACACACTCTTGTTTACTTTTTAAAATTTAAATAAATGTCAGCATTGTATAATTTCTATGTTAACAAAGCAGTGAGCAAAATCCCTTGTATGTTTATAAAATATTATTGTTTAATTCACATAGTTTAGGAATTCCAAATGTTGAGAATAGGAAGGAGGCCAAATACCATCTGTTTATAACTATGATGCATCATCATATGTGTACTTTAAAAAAGAAGAAGAAGGAAGAAAAAAAAAAAAAAGCTTGGTCAATCATGCCACTGTTGTATCTGTTAGGAATATGGTGAGGATTTGAAATCACTCCCTGTAGTTTGCAGGAATTTTTAGCGTGCTTTAACTCTGATCAGGGATGCTGCGGGAGTCACTCGCTTCTTCTCTGTTCCTGTTGAAAGAGTTGAATGAAATACTCGTGCGCCCCAACTGCTGCACACGCTAATTCAGCCACTTTCTCCCAGCCTCGATATTCCCCCTTCTGCAGATGAAGAAATAACACCGGGAGGATTTTTAAAGCTCCCTGTGGTTTTGGGGGGTCTGTGCATGTCTGCGGGTTCCTTTTCAACGGATTCATACATGTTCCCAGACTTTTAAGGACAGCAAAAGAAGCATGACGGTTTTCTGCTGTCTTACAACACACAGGATACAGGCCATCAGTCAGCTAATTCTGCAAATGTTTTAGAAAAAGGCGCCCTCAAACATTAGTAGGTTTAGGGCCAAGCTAAAATAGGGCCTTGTTAAAAATAATATGTTCCATACCGCTGAGCAGTACGTAGCGTCCGTCGGCAAGAAGAGGTGGTCTGCAGGCTTAAAAACAGAGAGGGGGTCTCGAAGCAGATGATAAGATTTTTTTTTTTTTTCCTTTTTCCAAACCCAAGTTACTCAGCCGGGAGGTGAAGCCCCATCCAGGCTCCCGCGAGCTGGCGAGTGCCCAGGAAAGGTGCTGAGGCTGCCTGGCCCCCGGCCCCGGCGGGATGCGGCGGGCGGGCGGCCGTTTTGCGGCCCAGGCTCGCGGCGATGTCTGTCTCTCCCTACCCTGCTGCCATGCCTGCAACTTTGCTTGCTGAACTTCTTCGTTTCTACCGTTACGCTGAAGTTGCAGCATCTTGAATTACTTAGCTACACCCGGTTATAAAGCTCAAGCGTCCTTAGCTCTCTGCACCGAGCCGTCGCCGCTCAAAACGGGCCACGACGGTGCGAGAGCCCGCTGCCTTCCCCGTGTGTCCTCCACCCCGGGTCGGCCACTGCGGCTTCGCTCGGAGACGGGTCTTCTCCTTCGTGGGGCTGTTTTCTCCGAGTCGTTAGAACAGGGCCATGCCTCGCACACCTTTCCTGAGTAACCCCACCAGCCGGGGTAACTTGCCGCCTTGCAACGCGCTCGGTCCGCTCGCGCTGGCACCGCCTGGGCCGAAAACGGGACCAAAGGCACCTGCTGCCATCACGCTTTGCAGAAATTCATAAGTGCGAGATGAATACATGCCAGACCCCCCAAAAAAGCTGGTGTTCTGCACCGGCTCCAGCTACTCGGGCATGCATTCCTGCAGATTACTTGGTATTTTCCATGGCTGCGTGAGCCTTGGTCTCCCAAGCCGAGCTCGCAATCAAGGGGGCAGATTGTCCAATTAGGATGTGCATACCTGTCCGCCAGGAATTATAGGGAGCCCTCGCACTCATTTATCACTTCGTTTTTACACGCCGGAGTAGTTTTATGAGATACACTGATAGAAGCAGTTTCAAAGGTTGCTAAATACCATGTTCATTCCATGCTTGGTTTCATGCGCTTCCCGGGTAGCCGGTGGGGAGAGCAGGGGATTTCGAATCGCGCCCGAGCTCGCGCATCGATCCTGCCTAAAGGGCTGTGGTTGCGGCTGCAGCGTGGATGTTAACACAGACAATTTTCGAAGCCGCATCTACGCCGCGGAGCCAGTGTGTCACCTCTGCCCTGCACGGCATCGAGGTGGGGGAACATCTGTACGTCAATTATTTCCAAAGGGAACTTTTCTGCCCCGGTTCGGTTGGAGGTTGCCAGGACGGAGGCCGGCGGCGAGGTCCCCCGTTAGGGTCTGGCCACCTCGTGCAGCCAAGGATGCTCCTCGTCTCCCGAGCTCACGGGCAGCAACACTTAACCATGCTGCAGTGCGGTTTCGGAGTGAAAGCAGGGGAGATTAGGACACTTAATCTGGCCGTCACAGGGATGCGAGGACGGTGGACCTCTGCCCTCTGGAGACCCCGGCTCGTTTGGGAGCCTGCGTCCGGGAAAGCCCCCGGCCGCGGTGCCCATCGGCCGCGTCCGGCCCCCTCGCCGGCTGCGGCGGGAGCAGCGGCGACGGGGAATTTGCTGCTTTTATTTATGTCTCCTGCCTCCGAAAGGGCCGGCGTTAGCACACGCAGCTCCCGCCTGCGAGAGAGCCGGCCCGAACAGCTCCGCCGGGGGAACCGGAGCAAAAGGAGCATCCTGGTCAGAAACATTTAATCTTCCCATTTGCTTGCATTTAGGAAAGGGGAAAAAAAAAAGGGGGGGGAAGCTGAAAAGCCACGTCTCCGTTCTGGGGCACAGGTTTGCAAGGTTTGGTATTATCCTTCCAAAATCCCCAAATCAGCAAAGCCTTTCATGCTGAAGCGCTCGGCCAGCAGCAAACGCCGCACCAAGCTGCACAGCATTATGTGCGGATTTCTCTCCCCATTTCGCGTAGCGCGATTCTTTGGGAAAATTTGGATCGGAGTAGTTTGTCAATGCTATTAATAGAGGCGCTCGATGCGGGAAGGGTGCGATGCGACGAGCAGCCTTGGCAGGAGCCCTATCCCGCGCGATCGCGCTGTGCTGCGGCAGCGCGTTTGATCAGTTTACGAGCGATGGGTATCGTGTCACATCAAACGATTTCATACGGTCTCACTGTACGGAATTATGGCTGCTGTCAATCAGCACCGGGCCGGCTCCTCGCAGAGCCGGCTTGGGAGCCGCAGTGCGATGGCAGCTACACACGCGTTAATAAATAAAGTGCTGCTGAAATCCCACACAGACCTGTTGAGATTTGGGTTTTTTTTTTCTTTTTTCCCCCTTTTTTGGCACCAGCACGGACGTGAGTCCACCTGGCCGGCCTGACTGCCACGGGTGGAGCCAGGGTCCTTTGCAACGTGCTCGGAAAACGTTGAACAAAAATACATTGCGGTTGCAAATTTTGTTTTGGTGAATAGCAGCCGCTGTATAAATCCCCTGAACTTTTTTTCTTTCTTTTTTTTTT
>NW_020451093.1:5369792-5437280 GCF_003343035.1 Apteryx rowi | reverse complement strand
GGAGGGAGACGCTACCTATTAAAAATGCACATGTTTTGTCTTTCTGCGCGGCGCACCTCGCTTGGTAGCCGCCGACTTTGACTTGGGGGTGGCACTCTTTGAACTCAAAGCCTCTTCCGTAGCACTGATGTGTTCAAGGTGCTGGAGGGGAAGCCTCTGTCAGATGAAAGATGCTTGTGTAAATAATGGTGTATAGGTGGGGTTTGAGGCATCACGCATTTTGCTATCAGTTTCAGGCATATTCTCCTATAACGCTGGCTTTCCTTGTAAAAACCTTGAAGTCACTCGCACGGCATATGATTTTTAATGAAGTCATCCTCTGCTGCCGACGACCGCGGGGTCGCGCTGCGCTTGTCCAGGAGCGCCGGTCTCGGTGATGTTGCTTATTGTGGTCAAAGAGGGCAGGAGATTGCCTTTTTGCATCGCGGGGCTCCAGGGTTTCGGAGCCGGCGAAGACAAATTGAGCACGTTGCAGCAGGCCACGCGTTCAGGAAAGGGAGGTGTCGCGACGGAAAACCGAATTTCAGCAGCTGGCTGATCAATGCAGCGACTCTAACTTTTTCCACCTTTAGCTATGGTCTCAGCCTGCAACTCTAAATAGCGTCAGGACTTGAAAGGGAAACCTCAGAAGAAATTTATTTTTTTAAATGCTGAAGGAAGTGGTTGTTGACTTAATAAATGACACATTTCCTTCTACATAACAGATTATCCTCGAAGTTAAAAAGAATGATCTCTGTAGGGTTAGAGATAGGGACAGGAGTAAGGACATTTGCATTTAAGGAATATTTCTCGTTGACATTAGGACAGTTCCCGAGTCTGAGTTCAGTAGTCTGAAGGGTCGGAGCTGTCAGACGGATTTCCCAGTTTTCCGAAAACTTCCTTATAAAATCAACAAGTACACAAAGCGCCGGGTTTGCCCCTGTAGCAATGTCCATCTGATGATTTCGGAGCGCGGTTCAGCCAGGCGGCCCCTGTGCCTTGCGACCCGACTGAGAGACAAGGCTCCGTTTCTCCCATTTTCCATATGGGAATAGAAGCCCAGTGTCCGGCTTCCAGCCTTGCGTTCCCTCCTGGCCATTCATTTAATTCTGGAGCTTTGCGATTTTTATGGACTTCGAAATAGCCATGATTGTAGCCTGCTCTTGCAAATGAATCTGATGATTAACTCAGAGCTGAAGAGCTCCGTGGTGTCTTGGTCTTTTAAGGCGCGAGGTGATGTAAAATGAGATTGTTTTTCTTCAAACTCGGCTTGTTGCATAGATCTCAGTGATACTGCGGAATCAAAGGGCATTAAAACGGCATGCCTCCTTCCCTCGGCTACTGCGTGCCCGGCGTTAATTGGCAATGGCTCCGTCTGAGACCGTGATCCGGGCAAATCCTGTAGGCCATGCAGATCTCGGCGGTGTTTGGATCAGAAAACTCATCCAAGCATCAGCAGCAGTGGGTTGCCCCTAATCCAGAGGAGACACCAGTACCTCCACAAGGTTATTCATAGATTATAAGGCCAAGAAAGGACTATATGGACCATCTGGTGTCACGTGTATAACACCAGCCATATGACTTCTCTGAATTAAATCCTGTTTGAACCAGAAAGCCTCATCCTCTACCGATTTAAAAACTGCCGGTGGTGCAGCGTCCACCCCAACCCTTGATATTATTAGCCCTGGTGCTTTCAGAGATACTTCTTTTTCTCAAATGAGGAGGCAAAAGTCACGTTTGTGTCCTGTGATTATGCTGCTAGGGCACTGAGACCAAGGTCCCCTGGACACTGATGGCTTTAGGGGTCTCTGCACTGATTTGGTGGGATCCACACCAGATAGATAGCCACAACTGGCATACCCATGGTGAAAAGGCTTTCTGCGCATCTCCAATAGGAGAATCTTTAGGGGTCAGGAGAAGAAAAAAGAAAACATGAGGGCATTGGCATAGATTGTGTAACTATTGCTGCTCGCAGCAGGCATGAAAGGCATCATATGGGAGATGCTTTCTGGGTCTCGTGCCTTCGGAAAAATTGTTCTTGAGGGCACGGGGATGGGCTGGCGCCTGCTGTAGGGGCAGCGTTTCACGGGCTGGTAGCGTTGAGGGGGGTTGAGGGAAGGAGAGCAGATGTCATTCCCCTACTATATACATAAACGTAATGAGCGTTGTTGAACTAAAATGTCAGATTTTAATTATGAGGAGAAAAGTTCAAAAAAGTCGTGTAGAGCGTGAGCGCTCGTTTTTGCAGGCATTCACCCTCCTGCATCCCCCTCTCCTAGATGCCCAACCCGTGATGCCTGGGAGCAGAATAACCTTTCCAAAGCGGTAAAATGCGCTTCCGAGCTAATGGGGGATCCCCGTCTCCCCCATCGCCGTAATAACGGCGCGCCTCCCGAATCCAGCCTCCTCCTTGCCCTTCTCGGAGGGGGAAAAGTGATTAGCGGCCAACGGCAGGCGGCACGCGGGGGTCCGGCGCGGAACCGGGAGATCGTCGTGTCTCTCCCCCGCTCCCCCCGTGGCGGCGGTGGCAGCGGCGCGGGACCCTCGGGGAGCTGGAGGTCCTCGCGCCGCGGGGAAGGAGGTCGGCTAAGAAGTGACGCCCGGATCCCCGCGCCCAGGTTCGCTCTTTCCAACGCGCGGAGCAACCGGCACGGTGACGCTTTGGCGGCGCGATGGAGGGAGAACATCCCGCGCCAGCTGACTGATGAGCACCCATCTTTCTTAATTAATTGGGCTGAAACGCGCCTCGTGTCGGTTCGCGCGCAGGGGCTCCTTCGGCTGCGTTTTCTGGATACATATATAGATTTAGCGAGCTGCGGATTTGAAAGCCCAGCGTGAAGCCTCGTGAATGATAAAAATATGTATGTAGTGGAATTATGCACACACACACATATACGCGTTGGATAAACTGATGCTTAAACATATACGTGCGTATGTAATGTTCTGTTCTCCGTTCTGGGAGGTATTTATAAATAGATTTTATATCTATTTCTATTATTCGCAGCTCTACGTGTGTGTGCATTGTAAAATCTGGTTACCCCGGTATGTTTTTTAGCTTTTAGCGGAGCGATATATCTGATTTCTCTTTAAACTAAATGAATTTATTTGTCTGCCTTGCCTTAATGGAATCAGTTTTGATATACTCTTTGTTCACGCTGTTACAGGCTTCAGTCCAAGGGCCCTTTGTATTAACTTTTTTAAGTTACATTACAAAGAGGTTTTTAAGATTTCCCAACAGGCTTTTATTCAGCCGGGGCTTTTGATCTCGAACCTGCTGGGGCCTAGTGAAATCCTTACCAATTCTCCAGTAACTCCTCACTATTGGAATTTGAAAAGACCCACCTGAAGGATTTAGCTCGCCGCATGGCTTCGGCCCTCCTTCGGCGGCTGCTATTCAGGCGGGCGGCGCGGGGGCCGGGGCGCCCTTTGTGCGCCTCCGCGCAGCCCGAGGTGCCCTTTGCATAAGTTGTGCTCCCGAGGAAATAAAAAGCAGGAGGACACAGACCTAGATACCTTATTTCCTGCTATCTTTACTTAAAGGAGGAGCGCAGGGGGTCTGCTTAACATCCTTTGCTACCTAAATACCTTTTGGACATGGGAACTCAATAAAGGAACTTTCATTGCATCCATTACCCTACTGCGGTGCATAGCAAATTAGATTTAAAAGGGTACTTTTTTCCCTTACAGCTATTTCTATCGTTTTCTTTAAAATTTCAATTTAGCGTCTAGTGACAGAATATTCTGTAATGTACATTAGAACTATATAACACCAATTATGCTAACTGTGAACATTATTTCAAAAGAATTAGTTATATTAAGTTATAGACAAACCATTGGGAAAAAAGGTCAGGTTAGGAAAAAAAAAAAAAAGGAGCTATGTGATAATGTTTTAAAGCAGCGACATGAAGTGAATGCTCTTTTTATTTTTTAATCCTTTCGTTTTGCATAACCCGCACTGAAATTTCACTTCTCACTTGGTCTCCGCTATTTAGATGGGGGGGGGTCATGTCACCTTGTTAGTTTACAGCTGAAAATCATGATATGAAACCTACAGCTAAATCTTAGAATTGTGTGTAATTTCCTGCGTTTCTGAGAGAAGGGAAGGCATAAAAAAAGACTTCACGAAAAATCTTCTGTCAGATACTGTGTTTAGGAAAAAAAAAAAATGCTGGCAGACCAAACTTGAAAGAATATAACAACTAAGCACATTTTGGTCACATTTTTGGTTGCTTATTTTCTGTTTAATGACTGTAACACACATATGTCTATTACTAGTATTTTGTGCTAGTTTTGGAAGTTGGAACTTGGAAGTTGCAAATTTCAGTTTGATGTTAAAATAAATCCACTCAAAGAGTGCAAAACAATCTAAATCTACCTTCTTTTCTTCACGACTCTTCTGGTTTGTTTATTTTACTTGGTTTTGGTTTTGCGGTGGGGATGTGTTTCAAAGCATTAGTTATTTGGGCCACTTATTTATGTGCATTTGATATGGATATGTATTGCATTGGATACATTTTGTATAGATGAATAAAATAACATTTCTCCAGTTTACTCAATTTTTTCCCCCATAGAACCAGTTTCAGTCTCTTTTCTGGGTTTGACGGCCCATCACGGCACGGTGAAGGGCTGGTCCTGGTGCTCCATAACAACACCTAGAAGTTAGACCCTGCAATACGCCCGCCTGGGACTGCGGCTTGTAGCAGCCTTATAGACAGGGTGAGCTTTGCTGCGTTTGGGGACGTCTTACACAGATCTAGACTGCAATAACTTTCCAAAACAAGCAGGACTCCAAGTCAAGAGTCTCTGGATTTGCACATACAGCTCCAAGTGGAGCTAGAGTAGAAACTCCCACTTTTTCTTTAATAGAAATTAAAAGCAGATGTGCGCAATACCATTGTTTTGGGGGAATGAATGATACTGCTTGGCCTCTGTTGAGACTAGAACAAAGCCCAAAATGTGCTAGGCTAGTCCTGTTTTCCAGATCCTCTGAAATGGAGTTTCCCCATCAAGTATATTTGCGGATTCAAGCTAATCTACAAACCTGGAAACTTCTGAGCTGGTGCTTCAAACTGGACTTCTTTATTTTAAGAGGGTGCAAACCAGAATCGCCCAGTTTAGGTATTTGTGGAATGGATGGGAGACTTTAATATGAGCCCACCTTTAGAAGACAGTGTAGAGAAAGATGAATTGGGAGGGGAAGGAGGAACTTTTGACTGGCAAGGCCTGACAATATGCTCAAACGTGTGTCCATGCACGTGCGTGGGAGAAGACCCTATGCCAGGATCTTTACTCGGAATAAAGTTCCTGAGATATTTGCCAGATATGTCGTGTTTGCCCAGCTCAGGGCGGGGAGGCTCGGCTTCCCAGGTCTATATTTTCCATCGCGCCGTCCCTGTTGCCGTGCATCTCAGAGCATTGGAGCAGGCCTTAATTCCCATGTGCACGGTGGTGGCTGGCCTTGGTTGAGGAGGCAGCACCAGACGCTGCCCCGGTGGCTGGATAGGCAGCGAGGAACCCGAAACATCTCAAGTTTTATTCTACCGACTCCGCCGGTGACCTCTGGTAAGTAACTTAACCTGTTGTCCTCAGGATGCCCAGTAAAATGGGAGACCTCAATACTTATCTGGTGGGATAACAGTGCTTAATACTTACCTAATTGGATGACAATACTTACCTACATACCTCGCAGGGGTGTTGTGAGGATTTATTAGCTAATGTTTGTAAAGTGCTTTGGAGATGGAAAGCGGTATATAGTACTGCTAAGCACTATTAGTGCATGCCAGCGTCACGACCTTAAAATGGGTAATGATGGAATAAGAGTTTTTATATGTTTTAAAATCAGCCAATTGTTCAAGGAATCCAGGCGCTGGAATTACTTTTAGGAAGAGATTTCTGAGAAAGTTGGGAAACAGAGGGGTATAATTACATGACCTGAAACTATTCTTGTTTCTTTTACTTGACCAGCTAAACTTAATCTTAGTTAGGTGTCATTTGATGAATTGTAAAAACTGCTTCTCAAAGTTGAAGTTATATCAGTGTTTACTCTTGCTGATCAAACAATATTTTTGAAATAAATACCTCTGTTACAATTTGGACAAACAAATACATTAAATAAGGCACAGGAAGTATTTATTTCTGTATTCTTTCTTTCTGTATTTCTCTCTGTAAGCCAGCTTTTTTATCGGCATAATTCTGCTCTTGTTCCCATCAGGGTAACTGAAAGGTAATACCACTGCAGTAAATGGAATTACACCAGATAGAAAAGCATTATGTGAGAGCAAAATTATATTTATATGTGGTCGGAAACGCAGCTCAACACTTGGATCTGAAGAAAAATCAAGCAAACCATTCATTGAAATACAGTCAATGAATATGATGTATGCATATATATATATGCAACATTTTTTGCTACAATGCACAAAAATTGTCAAGCTCTTTCTTTGTTGAAGACTGTTTGTTTCATGGCAACTCCTAAACAGACCTTGCAAAAGGCAGGTCTGGTACAGAATAGACCATATTTTCCCTTTCACAGGAGGAAACTTTGCAAGATTTTTGCCTTTAAATATTTTATTTGGTTCCTAATGTGGACTCTCATTCCAAGAAAGCAACTTTATAGATTTCAAAGCACCCATTTGTTTTTTTTTGCAGGAACATTTCTTCAGATCTTTTATTCTCAAGCGTTAGAGAGAATTCCCACAAATTCCTGAAATCTGTTAAAATACAGAGCAGAGTGCTTACATTGGTATGTTGTACATTGGCTGTCCCTATTAAAAAGGCCGTGCATTTTCATTCTGGATACACAAGAGAAATTTGATATACTGCTGGGCTAAGCACCAGGATTTGGTTGGCTCTAGGACCAATACTTACATTTCTACATCAGGCAAACGTAAGAACGGATAACATTTAAAATAAAACCTAACCCAAACCCTTTCTTATAGATATCATGTTATTTGAAAATGTAATGGAGAACAGTCCCTGTAATCAAGGGTGAGTCAAGGAAAATGGCATCAAAATGCTCAAGGCAGCCAGAAGGAGAACTTGCCCCAAACTCGCTGTCCGTTTCCCAGCTGCCGTAGCAGCCAAGGGGACCTTGGGGGAAGCTGATGGCCGGGCTGTCGGGTGCTGGTCCTGGACAGAATGTGGTCATGGTTAATTGGCATTTGGCCTTTCGGCTGCTGAATGAACCCCACGTGGGCCCATGGCTGTTGAATCCAGGTTTGGACCGGGGAGGAGGATGAAGTGAAGTATGACTGATGCCATCACCAGCAAGCTTGTCCAGTTAGTGATTATGATACATGCATATGAATATAATAACTATCTAGTGCTTTGCAGTTGGCTATTTCTGAGGAGGAGCTGGGGGGGGACATGGTGACTTGGTGTTTGGGGAGAATTAGCTCTATCTAGGCAGCCAAATTCCCAGACTTGGAAGCTTGTTAATTTGGTTGAAGTGCTGTACATTGCTAAACCCTTGGTGCCCGGCATTAGCATTTCCTTGGACAGAAGCTATTGCCAAAATGTACAGGATCACCATAGCTCAAAGGGTGAAGCTGTAGACAGAGAGGAAAAGGTGGAGAAAGGGGGAAATGCAATTTGTGACTTGTGTGGCCTCCAGCTGCTCTGCAATGGGTTGTGTTGCCTCATGACCAGGCGCATCGCATGGCCCTGCCTCCCCCCAGCAAACTGCGGTAGAAGGAGACACGGATTTGCAGGGCAGCGCTGAGTGCTGCCGTGCACCCTTTGCGGGACAGGGACTTTCCTCCTCATCTGTGTCATTGCTGCCTGCCCTTGAGGAGATCTAAAGAAAATGAAGCCTCAGATGGATGTGGACACCTGGCTTTAATCTTCCTTCTCCTGCCTTAAACAAATCAACTCCATCTGGTGGTGTGGTGCACATTTCCCATGTACTCACTGGTTTGGAGGCACTTCTTGAAAAAGAGAAGTTCAAGTAGCAACACACAGTCCAAATGCAGATTATTCGAGACATCGAGGTGGAGGAGCTGACCTGACCCACCTGTGATGACTCGGTGGAGTCGCACACTGAACAAAGACCATATCGGTCTCTAGCAGGGTTTCCACAGGTGACATCTGATGGCTCTTGCTGTGTCCGTGATGGACACAGTGGCGGGCAGGTGGGCACCATTCTCCTCCAGTGCTGCTCAGGAGACAGGGCTCTCCTGTGGGCGAGTAGGACACCTAGAGCAGCACAGTGATGCCTTTCCACCTCTCCCTGCAGCAGCACTGGTTTATGTGACACAGGCTGGGGCATGAGTTGGCCAAGCCCAGGCCCTGCAGAACAGGTTCACCAGAGGGTCCCTACAGGCATCAGCCCAGCTCAGAAAAGGGAGCTGGAGCTGGTGGTACTGGGAATGGAAGAGGCATAGGGACCTCAAATTAGGCAGGTCACAACACCAGGAAACACCCTGAGAAGGTCCCTTGATGTGTTTTCAACATGGCTATTTCCATAGCTGGTTGGATGCAAACAAAGATCACAAGGATGGACTGCAGAAGAAAGACTAAACAGCTGTCTTAAACGCAGCACTTGTCTGGAGATGGCTGGAGCTGAGCACGATGATCCCCTACATGACATGCTGATGGCATCAGGGAGCCATCGGCAGGACTGGGCCGTTTTCCCCTGCTTTGGCCTTAGTCTCACTCTTTACGGCAGTCCAAAGCATGTGCACATCACTCAGTGCCTGTGGACTTCGGCGGGCCCCACAGAAAGAATCAAAGCAAAGGGTCCTCTTTAGGTCCTCAAGACACAGAGCTTTCTGCTGGTTAACCATTACTTTGCGTTTTCCCTTCCTTACAAAACCACTAAGGTTAAACATTAAGCGCCCGCAGTGAAGGACACCTGTATTTGCTGGTCCCATTATGCAGCCGCGCTGAAAAGGCTTTACAGCTGTCCAAATTAGCATAATTAAATCCACATCAATTAAAAAACCTCAATCATCTCTCTCCCCTTCACATGCAGATAGTGGCGTTTGTCTAAGGTGCTAAGCGACAAAGGAACTTTTTTTAACAGTTGAAGACCTCGCTGAAAGGAAGAGTAATAGGGGGTTGTGTATTGTCCCGGGATTCACCTTAACACCAGTGGAAGCGATTAGCTGCTCTGCCTGGAGAGGTATGGCCGCGTTTTGCATTACAATCCTGCCCCTACGCAGCCCCATGCCTTACAGATGTGCATTTTACAGCGTGCTGGGCCTTCTATTGCTCCTTTACGCTCCGTTAATGGGGGGCAAACAAAGCCTGGCGTGATTTGACCAATTTCCCCCACGCTACTTTCTTCCTTTGCTGTTTTTTTTTTTGTTGTTGTTGTTGCCTTTTCTGTTTGGTGATGTTGTATACGGGGAAGCCCCGGTGACCCCAGGACGGCAGCAAGGCTGCGCCGTGTGATGCTGGCGGAGAGGATTCCTCCAGATGAAAACTGACACGGGGTTCAGGGGTTAATTTCTGGAACAGGCGCATTTGCATACAAATGAAAAATGATGGAATTTCTGTTCTCCTAAATTTTCAATGTCATCAGCATCAAACAGCAGTCAGTGCTCCCTTGCTGTTTGAAGAATATTCATTACTTCAGAAGAAGGGGCACCTTGTTTGGTATTAATCTCCTCTTCAGGTCAATGACTTAATTTGCTAAACTCCATCTGAAGTGCCACTCACTTTCTGATTTCGCTGCTATTCTTTGTTATTTTTCATAACATGTTCTTAATACTTTTTTTCTTTTTTTTTTACTATTTGTAAGGGGATATGCTTCTCCAACAAATGCAAGACAGGGGAAGAACTGCCGTTATTTATTTAGCTATTCTTTGTTTATTTATCTTCATCTGATTCTTGGGCCACTCGGCACCCGTTTGTATCATTTGTAGTGCAGTTTGGTGCCTGTATGTCTTAAAATTCACAATTTTTTAACAACAACAAAAATTGCAGCTTTGAGTGTGAAAACAAACATTTTTCTTTCAAAACTGATACCCAAATGGACATCTGGTGCCTTATGCAACAAGGTTACAGGGTGTCACACTTCTAACAAAAGGTAACAAGCGGCAAAGTAATTAATCCCCCAAAGAAAATCATAATATTCTTTTGGTTCCTGCCTCTGGAAATTCTCATCTGAAAACACGGGAACTGAAGATGTACTTGGGAAACTTTGGCGCTTGCTCTTATGTCCCCGTTGTCCTCTCCACGTCTGAAAGGGGCAGGAGGAAGGATCTTGTTTCCCCAGTTTCTGCCCTTCATGGTTATAACTTTTCTCCCTGAACAGGATTATTCAGATGATCTTCAGACCTTCGGAGTTGTGGGTGGTGCTGGGCAATTGGCCCACGATTCGCACCCTGCATCCGGGCTCTCCGGCCGCCCGTGTGGGACCTGCCGCCCTCCTGAAGGAGTCTCCACGTTTTGTGTTTCCCCCAGCTCGAGATACGCTGGGGCCTTTGAAGCTGCTTTCCTCTAGCAGAAAGAGAAGCCGCAGCCCACGGGTGGCAGGGAGCGACCGAAGGAGCTTCCTTGTCTCCATCCAAGTGAGTGTTGGGGTATCCGCTTGGGATGGCTTCTCCCATGCAGAACTCACACACGCGGCCTATAACAGCGCCTTAAGTCAGCATTTGCCTTATAACCCTTTGTTTTTATATCTTTATGGCTTCCTGGAACTTTCTAGCCAAGCTGATTCCTAATTCTCAAGATAATGTTTTGTTTCTCTGTTTGTTTTTAAATTATGTATCAAACCACAGTGTTTTAGCAGTGTTTCTTACAGAAATGAAACAATTGCCCTGTCTATTTTTCTTCCTGTCACCCCAAGTAAGTTTGCAACCCGCTTGCCCATCTCTAGCCAACTTGTTGGCCGGTTAGAGATCTCAAAGGAGTGAAGTTTCCAGCTTCTTCTCATTTGGGGGCCGGGTAGGGAAGAAAGGCTCAAAGTAGGGCCCACTCTGGCCAATGCAAGGTGGCATCATGAGCTCGGCTGCTACGGGTCCCACCTGGTCTGCTCACAGAAAAGTTTTTCTGTAATGACCAATTGCAAATGGGAAGTCAATTTTTGGTGTTTTGTTTGTTTGTTTCGTATATAGCTCTAAAACGGCAACATTTGTCACTTAAAATGGGACAGACAGCTAAGCTGTCCTGGAGGCCTTCTGCGGGTTGCAAAAGAGCAAAGAGGTGATCCCAGGGTTGGTCCCACGCGTGTCTTCATGACGCCTGTTAACAACTAACCGGCTCTCCCAGGATGTGTCTCAAGTCCAGCTGGGTGAGGTTCAAGATCCTTTGCAACAAACCGTCGGTGTGTTTTATAGACAAACCAGTGTGCATGCAGTTGTAGCTCCCTGCCTGCTCCTCACGTAGCCTTTCCCGAAACTGGGAGCTGCTGAGGCAGGGTCAATGTCTATATTTACACGGCATCCCGCTCAGCGGGGCTGTAGCCCTGACTGGGGCCTTGGGCACCAGAAAGTAAAAATAAACAGCGGGTGATGGCTAGCTTTGCCCTGTAGGGAGCTGCGTTCCTACCTCCAGCATTAAGTTAAGAGTGTATAAGGGCCTTGATCCTCAGGCCCAGCCAAGCTGGATTTAGCGAAGGACGTATTAAGGTGGGGCGATGGGGGCTTTGTGTCATTTTTAGATCCCTTTATCCCGGGGCCGGCCAACCCCGGAGTTAGAGCCGGGGCACCGTGGCCCTCCCTATCCCCAGGTTGGGATGGCATAAGGCTTCCTCCGTTGGCCTTACGCCATCCAGGGATTCGCTTAACCTCGGGCAATTCTTGGGTAACGGGATAAGCCAGCTTTGCAAGCAGCTGCTTTGGGAGCCCGGATCCGTCTCCTTATCCATAGAGGTGGTTTTCAGCACAGGGGACTTGCTCCGCAGAAGCGTAGACACAGCTTCTGCGCTGAAACAAATAAGTGCCAAAAAGCAGCAGAGAGAGGCTTCTCTCCCATGCAGGTTATTGGGAATCTCCAGGTAAGAGAGTCGGTAAAAATCTGCGTCTTCCAAAGTTTGTGTCCGAAGAGTCACAGCCAGCCGCATCCAGTGCTGTAAAGCTTGCAAAATACCTGCACCAGGGGGGCCGCATCCTTTCTGGTTCTTTTACACGGGAAAACAAAGGCAAAGATGGGCCTCCCGTCGTGTTTTGTGCTGGAAGGCTCAGGCTTCTGGTTAAGGAGCGGGCTCTTAATCACATCTGCGTATCTTGTCCTATGAATATTGATACTGAAGTCAGAAAAAGAGACTTGTCATCGTAAGTGTATCCGAATCTGGCACTTCTGCTCAAAAGCAAGTGATTCAGCCTCTTAGCTGCTGTAGATCATTTTGGTTTTGTTGAAATAATAACTCTCTGCCAGCTGAGAATCTGGCCATAAAATGAGAAAAGTTGAGATTCCCATTGTTGCATTAGTTTGGCCACATTAAAAATACGTTGCTCTCGAAATGTGTATATGAATATGCTAATGTTTATTTTGCTAAATGTATGTGCCAGGATGTGCCATGTGGCTGAGTCAGTGTTACTTTAAGAATCCCAATTTTTGCCTTTTCAGACTTTTGAGTTTTTAAACTCGTAAACATAAGATTTCATTGGCATAAGTGGCTACAGTTTTATGCATGCAGCTGACTTTTATCTTCACTTTTTACATCACCTTAATACTGCAAGAGAAAAAGCACTCATCTGTTTATGATAAGTTTATCAGAAATACTCCGAAGTTTTCCATAACTAAGATATTATATTGTTATGGTGGCTTGCTACAGGGTAATTTTGAGACAACAAACGGAATATTTCAAAGCCCAGATGTCCTGTTTAGACAAGGGGGTTTATATCGATTAGAATCTGCTTTCACCTAACATCGTGTGGTAAATATCACAAAGACGTAATTAGAAAATTTGGTACAATATTTAGTCCTAGTCCCTGTGTGCCAGAATTGTTTGACTACTGAGAAACTGGAGCTTGTTTGCATCCCAGTGTGTTGTGAAATGCAAACTTCAAAGAAAATATTATATCTCCCAACTCCAGCTCGCGAGAGTCTTGGAAGTATAATACGGAAAGGCTTAACAATCCCTGCTGAGGAAAGGGCAATTTGACACTGAGACTGCTGTTAAACCGCCGCTGAAACACTGGTGGACAAAGAGGGCTTATTAGGGGAGTGTAGCTGAAGTCGCAGAAGCCGGGGAGGAAAATGTACCCAGGTCATTGTGAAAATTCACAAGTTGGACCAAATACATGTGTTTTGCGTGTGTGTGTATTCCCCCCCCCCCCCTTAACTACATCTATCTGCATATTCGCTTCCATAGGCTTTCCGTAAGATCGGGGCTCTTGCAGTGTTCAGATAAAATATTTAGATTTGCAAAACTTCTGGAAGCCAGACTTTAAGGCAAAAAAGAATTTTTTTGTCAGATTGTCAATGTCTGAATTTCATCACAATCTGTTCAGCTGTTTGTTGCAGGCAGGCGTAAAACGCAGTGGGTAAGTGTGTGTTTGTACTTCTTATACATATTGAAAGAGGGCTGCCTAATCCCCTTGATGAGGAAAGCTCTGTAAATTGTATACATCTGCAGGCTCTGCGCAGGGGTAGTACAGAAGCAAAGCGGCCGATCAGCAATTTGGGGAGCAAACACGAGTTTTCTCACAACTTGGTGATCAGGACGCTCTTCGCGGTCCAGCCTCCTTGTGGTGTCATTTAGTTGTTTTTTTGCAATGACCCTGGTGCTCTGCCGTAAAAAACTTTGCCTAGGAGGCCATTCCACACACATGATTCCTGGCAAGAGAGGGAAATATTTGCTGATGACAGCTCTGAATATATTTTCCTTAATTGTCACTTATGTCTCTGTCCCATCCTCTGCACTGCGCTAAAAATAGTAACTTGGGTTGACGGTTTCAACACCATTTAATGTATGTATATTATTGCATACAGAACCCACATAAAAAATGGCAAGGATGAGACCTAAGCCGGGGATAAAATTGAAAATCACAAACATGAGGCGAGACCCAAATAATGAGGGTATGGCAGGGAGATGCTATATTATGGCTCTGTGTAAATCCTTGCAGGGAGAGCTGTAAAGACCCTACCACCTTCCACACGCAGAAGACGCCTAGCATAATATTTGGCTATTTTATTTGTAAATAGTTTGTAGTTAAGCATTTGTATTTACCCTTAGCCTTCTTCTGCTGCCTTTAATAGCCCGATTTGCTAATCGTGCTGCAACACTTGTAAGGTAACTACAGAGCATATTTTCCTGTCCATTTTGCAGAGGGATAATTTTGTCCAAATTACACAGCAAGTGTCTGGCAGAACTGAGACTAGACACCAGGGATGAAATCCCTTTGATTTCGCTGAGGGAAGGATTTTATTCCAGGAGTCTCGACTCCGCTGCTCTGTCTCTGCCCTGTCTACTGCGCTCCCCATGTCCTGGGCTTTTGCTGATACTCGATACAAGCCTTAGCTTAGGGTTAAAGGCAGCAGCAGCAGCAGTGTTCACATGACACTGTAGTTATGGTTTTGTCAGCATTTCCATTATAAACTTCTGTTTGCAGCAATTATAAATCAACCATAAAAAAAAAAAGAGAGAGAGAAATTGCTGTGAACTGGGACTTGGCATACCAGAGTCCAGGAGGGAATTTGGAGCTTTTGGAAATAATGGCTTCTGATTACCACGGACAGGCATGACATGATGTGCAAATATACGCTCCATATTGCGCTGGAAGCGGCATAACAAGTGTCACCACTTTGTCACGGCCCGGAGCGCGAGCAGAGAGGGTCTTGCCGACTCTTGGAAACGAGAGAAATGTTTTCTTATTCCCAGAGCCGCCTTCCGGCTCGTGCCTTTGGCCAGTTCTGAATGCTTTCCTGTTGACTTCCGACCGCCTCCTGCCGGGGGGGCTCGTCCGGCCGGTTTGGGGGCGTCCCGGGGAGCGGGCGCTCGGCTGGCGTGGGTGAGCGGTTACTTCCGAGTCGCATCGTGCGCGCGCGCTGCGTCGTCCTCTCGGCTTCCTTCCGTCAGGCGGCCGGCGGCCGGGGCAGGTGGCGCCCGGCCGGTTTCGCTCCACGAGGATGGTCCAAGGGGCTACAGCTGTCGCTACCCTTTGGCCCGAGAGGGATTTTGCACTAGGAAGCCGAGTCCCAGCCCGCTCCAACTTGCCTCCGGGCAACGCCGCCTCCGGCACCATCGGTCGGGAGTCGCGCGAGAGAGGAGATGTGGGCTGATGATGATGCTTCCCAACGCCGGGATATCTGGTTGGGATCTCGGATCTCCATTTCCGAATTCGCCTGGGCCATAGGTGCCCCAGTAGCTTTGGCTTCCCGTCGGGTTACGAAAAACCAAGCGCTAAGTGGCAGCAGCCTGGCAGAGGCGTTCCTGGGTCAGGGTGCGGAGAGCAGACGTCGAAATCCAGGTGCAGCAAACTCCAGGTAACCCGTTCGCTCGCCCCGAAGGGTTTTGCCGAACGGAGGGGAAGGAGAAAACGACTTGCTGCGGTTTTTTCAGATGTGACATTTCAGTGATGTACCAACAGAGGAAATTTGCTTGCAGAATCCTGTGAGCAAAACACTTCTGAGAATGTATGTATACAATTGTTTAAAAAAACACAGGGTTACTGACACAGATGCCAATTTGGTAGGGCATATGGAACATTTACACTTGCCTTTTTCATTCTTTCTTGCTACAGCTGGTACTGATTTAGTATGTGAAATTTTACTAGCAGGAGTGCTAATCAAGACAGAGATTTCTGTGAGGATTTAGTCATTTATGTGGAGAAAAACTATGGGTATCATTAAAAAGTACAAGATCATCTATGAGAGGAACATTATCATTAGCAACCTAATTTTTAAAGCAAACAGAGGGAAAAAAGTACTGTATCCCTCGAACAGCAGCAGCAGCAGGAAATTCCTTCCTTGCAATGCTCAGTGATGCTACCTCGCTCCAAGTTTGGGAGAAGAAAATTTTACACTGACTTGGAAAACTCAGCAATTATTGCTCCAAGTACTTTTTCAACTAGTGTGATAGCCTGCTCTGTAGCATCAAATAGATATGGCTAGGAGTGGGCTTAAATTCAAAAAGCGCATCCAGCTCCTGGATCCGTGTTTGAATCGGAGGCTGCCATTCAAGCCTAGCTCAATGGTGGGCCTGTGTTCAACCATCCCAGCGTTTGAGAGAGGTCCAAAAGTATCCCACATCTGAAACCCAGAGTTTATAAAAGTTTCCCACTTTTTCAGGAATTGCAATGTGGAGCTGGAATTGTGACGTGCGGCTCTGAAATATCAGCCCCAGCCAATTTCTGCTGGGGACAAGAAATACTATATTCCATTAAGAAGATAACGAGTGGATATTACTTATCCAAAGAGGCGATTTTGCATTGCACACAGTGTAAAAAATTATGCGCGGGTTTAACTACCATTTCCTGCCAAGATTATTTCAGTGCAAACAGCAACAGAATCACTGCTGTATGTTAAATATGTTGTACAGGTGGCTCAGTGATATGGGAGACCTGAACAATAAAAGCAGACATCTGCGGCCCGAGGTGACGAGCGGCGCAGTGGAAGTGGTGCGTTTGGTCCCCGGTGGAAGGCGGCCAGCTGCCAGGGCTTTCGGCATTGGATGCACGGGGAGGCGCGCGACCAACTTCGGAGCAGGCTGCCCTTTTTCAGCCTCTTTCCCACCTGGCGTAAGGACCATGGTGAGAATGCAACGTGATGAGGAAGCTGGGATGATACGTTGGGTGGTAGGTCACGCTCTGAAATGCCCGGAGACTCTGCCCGTAAACGTGCCCAGTTAATAGATATATGCCTGCCGGCAACTATACTGCAATTAGTCTCACCTTCTCAAGCATTAACTTCATTTGGGGGCTACAGAATATTTTTGCAAGCTGCTCTAATTTGGCATGATAGCCACTATTTCCTAAGGCAAGATAATAAAGAGAAGGGTTTGGAGATACCTTCATTTGTTTAAAGAGCGTTAGCTCCCTCCCAGTTCTCTTCCCCTTGCTGGGGCAGAGGGCAGTAAATTTTAGGTAGATAACCAGGTATCACTGGATTTAGGAGCTTTCCTGTCCTGCAGAAATGTGGGGTCTCTTTTGACACAGAGAATGGCTTTCTTGTGGTAACTTCTTCATAAATGCTACAAGGTTTTCGCGTGTTTTATGGGATCTACCAGGGTGCAGACTTTCAAAGAAGTCCTGGTAAGTTAGGCATTAAAACCCTTTTTGACTTCAAACCCCCCAAATTTCAGCAGCTGTAACTTATTTTCCTGATTAGTGGTATTTTCCAATATCACATACAACTTTAATCACTAATAGAAAAGCTGGAGACTTATCGCAGGGAAAGGAAGAGCTAAATGGCTCCTGGATATGACAATGACACTTTTCACTTGAAAGGCTTTTTTCCCCAAATACATATACAACTAAATGCAGTCATCTCCAGGGGGCAGGGAAGTAGCCATCAGGCTAATTAGCTCAAAGCAAGCTAAACCATAGGGGAAAAGGAGAACAGATATTTGTGTTTGCTTGAACGTCGCTACTTGGACGAAAATTGCTTGTGCTCTAAAAGCGATACAGCGACTTCACCTGCTTTGTGGGCTAAAAGAGGGGGTCTGGGTCTTTCAGAGCTGACGCCTGCAGCGGTGAAGCTCCCTTCTCCAGCAACCTCGGGCATTCGACCTGTGTTATTGCAACTGTCCGGACTTCTTGCTAATGCAGCAGGGAGAAAGAGTCTGCTATTGGGTCAGAACAGGAATATCGTGGGATATATTTGGAGTCTTCCCAGAAAGGAATGAGAATGAATTGCGATGGATTTTTTAAATTATTATTATTACTATTGATTAAGATAGTTTCATCAGCAAAAAAAAAAAAAAAAAGCGCACGATAGAGCAATCTGAAGTCTTAGACAGTTTGTGATGTTTAAACATCTTAAACACTGTTGAGCGTTTTCACTGCATTTCTCGCTATGGCACTGCGGTTTTATTTAAGCAATCCCGAAAATCGTGGCCAGCTGCACCATCTGCCAGAGATGATGCAGGATGGGTGCCTCCAGCATGTCAGTGCTCAGATGTCATTTAAAAGGGAAATGCTTTCTGTATCGGGAAAGGGACAGAGACAAAGAGCCGGGGCAGGCAGCAGGCTGTGCTAAGTGGAAAGAAGAATTGATACCTTTTCCATGGCCTGACCTGAACATCTGAGTTCTTTCCCTTGGGGTTTCTCACCCCCAAATGTTTTTTTCTTTTTTTTCCTCCCTTTTCTTTCTTTTTCTCAGCACTCGCAGACCCAAACAGGCTATGAAACATAAAGAGTGGCCTGATGCAGAACAGGTGGCTTGTCCAGGTCACTGAGCGAGACGGTGGCTGTGAAAAGGAGGCGTGCAGCACACCCCAGCCCCGCGCGGCATTTAAAGGTCAGCTCCGAGGAGGTCCTCGGCCAAGCGCCCGGCGGCAGGCGACCCCGGCGCCGGCGCCCCCGCCTCGCGCATCCGGCTCGGAAGAAGCCGCCCTGCACCTTGACAAAACTGTTTACAGCAAAGCGAGGCGTGATCACAACTGGGCTGCAGGGTGTCGTGTTCGCTTCACCGCAGCCACGAGGACCGGCGGTTGAATATTCGATTACGTGTCAGTCACAGCGCACTAGGCAATCTTCCAGTCTGCCAGCTTTGCCCTTCCCAGCTCCAAGCAAAGTGTCACCAGGAAAGAAGTAGCACGGCAAAGTAGACGGTGCTGGAGTCAGCTTGCTAAGGGCGTTTTGGTCCCCATTAAAAATGTCCTGTATTATCCAGTGGGTCTGGTTCTCCCTTGCTTTGCAGAGAGCATAGTTGTTTATGCCGTGTGCATGTGGATGCGAACCGCTCGCAGGGCACTGCTGGTAACTTTGGTCCTTAGGTAAGGCGTGAATATGTGCAACACGGGCAGATGAGGCGGTGACAAATTAGGGAGCTGCCATCCAGCAGTATTACCAAAAATAATCTGCTCTTTCAAGTACAGCGGCTGTAAAACCATGTTGCTATGACTGAGCATTATCTGGACTGTTTTGCTTGCAAATTACTTAGCGGAAATATGTTCGAAGTGGAAGTTAAGAGCTCTGGATCCATTTCCCATTTTGTTAAAGCCAGAAAAATCCCATGTCAGCTCCAAGAAGGAAACCACTTTTCAAAATTTCCAAAATTTTTCGGCTCGTGCAGAAATTTCCAATTCAACTGGAACGCCACACCGTGTGCGCTGGATGGTTTCTGCAGCAACGAAAAGCCATATCCATCCGTGCGGGGAAGCATTAGAACGACAGGATAATGTGGGTAGATTATTCCCATTGGCACTGGAACCTTATTGTCATTTTTGTTAAACATCCTCCATCTATTAGCAGTAGCCACGTGGGAAGCAAGCGGTGGCATCCCCATTATGCGTCTCCCGCTTGCGCGACTGAGCTGCACCTTCTGCTCCAAGACTTTCAAAGTGAATTTGAAATCAAAGGAGACAACGTTGTGTTACTGGGTGGGACAGTCATAAGCAGAACTTTAGCTTTGTCTACTTTGATTTTGGATTCACTTTGAATGTTTCTCTGACAGGAGGTGCCGCAGCTTCTCCATTAACTTTTCAAGTGACCGTTACTATTTAGCTGGAGACGCAATAAGATTGCAGTGAGTGTCAACGGGAATAACCTTTATGGTACTTCCAAAGCTTCAAATCGGTCCTCGGGCTCCGAAAACTCCAAGTAATACTTAGAAGGAGAGCCTGCCTGCAGAGTGAAGAGTGCGGAGTGATGGATGAAACAATGAAAATGACACCGCTGGTAAAACTGCGAGTGGGATCCTGCCATCTGAGAGGCACGGCACAGATGATGGATGTCGGGGCTATGGCCTTCAGACCCTGGGTGTGAGGACCTCATGAGGACCTCAATGCTGCGGGGTGGTGCTGTGTGGCTGGTAAGTCCCATGTGGCAAATTGGGTCTGATTCCTGGTGAAAGAATATGTCTATGAGGAGTCGCCAGCAAGGGCTGGAGGAAGCCCTTCACGGTGGGGTGGGGTGGGGCGGGGAGGAAGGAAAGGAGCCCATTTTGGGTGGCACCAGGAAAAATTGTTTTCCCCTAAATCACCCGCTTCCCCCTTGACCATGTTTGAAAAGGTCATCTTCAGTGCCGATGGCAGTGCTGTTACGGACAGAAGGGCCCGGCGTCGAGCAGCCGGCGATGTGCGCCTTACTTTTTAAAAGAAAGATATGTCTTGACAGCTTGCCAGATACCACATCTGCCTCTCTTTGCACCTCGGAGGGCGAAGCTCAACAGCAAGGTGGTGAAGATAAGTGAACCTATCAATTAACCGTGTGAGGGCTGCTTGCTCGTTTTCTGCCAAACAGCTGCAGGTGATCTTTTCCCCCTGCCTTTCCAGGGAGTCCCCTGGTCTGCAGCACCTGTGGGAGGGAAGCACCATGTGCTGGTACCACCTTAGGTGGGCTGCAAGGAGGGAAGGGGAGCATGTTGTGCACAGTTAGCACTGTTCCTCTTTCTTGTTGATAGTTTTTCTTTCTTCGTAGTGGACCTCTGTTGGGCAACGCAAATAAGGCCATGCAAGTTGAGATGGTCTCCGAGTCAGCCATCATTTTGGGTACTGAAGGCAAGTACCAGGCAAGTCCATCGTGCTTTATCTGGGTAGGTGTAAGGATTCCGGGTTGCATCTCTAGTGCTCTATTTTTAATTGCTGGTCACAATAATATGAAATCATAACTTGATGGTCTGCAGGTTTCTCAGCAGGAATATTTTGCCCGTGACACTGAGTCTATATTTTGTATGCAGCACATCAGCATTGTGTAAATTTTATGAACAACTTCTATTATCTTTGAAACCACAGAAACAACAAACAGTTATAATTATAGTCTGAGGATGCTATAGTGTTTCAAATATGCCTACAGTAGTGGTATTACAATGAAAACGTTCTGTTTGCCTGCAGCTTTTGCTGTGTTCAATGACATCACAATTATGCTGTATTTGAGCTAAAACTTCTGTCCTTAAACAGAAACAGCTTGTGTGAAGCCTCTTAGGTTTTCCTTCTCATTTCTTTTGATTGTTCCTTGACTAAAATTGGTTGAAATAGTGAATACGGTAGGCTAGTGCATTTTTACAGGCTTTGTGTCTGGGTTTGCTACTGATAAGTTGTAGGTATTTCATGCTGTTGCGTTTGGAAAATGAATGAATGTTATTTAAAACCTCTGAATGGGCGTCTGCTACTTCTCAAGTTGTGCTCTTCTGATCCTTGAATATCTGGAAATCCTGTGATTTGCAGTAATGGAATTACTTCAAAAACTGGAACCTTGTTTTGCACATTTATAATGTCACATCTTTGCTGTTAATTTTTTTTTCAGTAAGTGCACTTTTAAGGATATAGTGACAAGGAAGAAATACCTGATCGTGCATCTTTGAACACAGAGTTAGATGTTAATTTACCTGAGCCAGCTCTGGGCTGGTGTGAAGAGCACAGCCCAGATGACCCCAGTGTGGCCTGAAAGGCTGCCTGCCTGTGTGCATCTCCTCCCTGCTGGATTTGTGCCTATTAATGCTTGTAGATAATGTTCTGAAAGAGATCCGTCCTGTTGCAAGTACTTATTTTTTCAAATTGTCCTAAAGCACTAGAAGCTTTATTTTGATAGATGCTTCATACTTCCCATTGCTGAAGAAGGCCTTGGGAGCCCTAGATCTGAATGATCTGTTGCCCTCTTGGAGATGCCGCTGTGCCACCACGGCCCTCTGTCTCCTGCAGGGAGCTGCCACGTTGCAGGTGGTTCTGCAGCCCTGGAGCAGTCCAAGCGAGTCCTCAAGCCCATCCTCAGAGATGTTTCTTATGAACACTAGGAAATACAGTAACATTCTCCCCCCCAGAAAACAAACAAACCACAGTGAAACCCACAGAGAAACTGGTTGAAGACTAAGGCAAGAATTTCCCAACAAATATCTAATTATTGTATTAAAAATATTTCTTTCATGTAAGACTTAGCTTAACTAACTCTGTAAATTGAATGTGGCATCTTTCTAACGCTTCTCTGAGTCTCTGTGATTGTTTTCATTATTGTTATGATTGTAACTGTTACTAGAATGAAATTATTTACTCGTAGAGCTAAATGATTATTTTCATTGCTATTCAGCTGCTGACTGCACTAGACCAGTACACTGCATCCACAAAACACCCATCATCTCCAAAGATGCACATTTTGCCACCATTGGGAATGGCTAGGCACAGTTTCCCAGTGTTTTCTGTGTTTGGGACATGTCACGGCCATGCCAAAGAAAGTGGAAAATTGCAGTTAAGAGGTCTTCTGCTGATCACCTCCTAACTGCTGCAGTGGCTTGCAGGACGGAGCTGCTTTGAGCTGTTCTGTGTGGTGGGCACTCAACTGTTGTCTGCTGGTTGTATATGCCTTCAGGCTGTCCTCGCTTCAGCAGGTTGTTTTCCACATGAGGACACCTGATCATCCTAAAAAAAATATCTGTTCAGGAGCTGTATAACACATTAGGCTCTATGCGGGTCCCATGGCCATTAGTGCTCTAGAAGTCACCCAAGGATTTTAGGAAGTTTTCCCTCTTTGGCTTCCCTTCTCTTCACCTTTGGTAAGCCTGGATAGTGTAGAAACAGCCCACAGAAACCACAGTGCTGGTGCGACTATTGGGTGGTGGAGCGCTAATCAGCAGAGCTGCAAAAGTCAATGAAGTGGGTAAAGAGCAGAGCATGTAATGACCAGTGATTTTTGCAGCAGTTTCTTTAACACATGGACGGATATGGTCTGGCAGTTAAAGTGCACATAGGAGGACTAAATTTTGATTCTAGATTGGCTCCCAATTTATGCGTGACCTTGGGAGAGTTGCTTAACTACCACTGGCTTTGCTTTTTTGGGGGGAAGTAGGGGGAAAGCAAGTGTCAGGCACCAGGGGTTGCTGTGCTCCTGGGTCTATGCGTGGGCACAAGACTCGTGTCTGAGTTTAGAGACATGCAGATAGTAGGGCTGGGTGCTTGGCTGGAATAAATCAGCATGGTTCAATTAAAATCCATAGATTTATCCCACCTGGAGTGATAAAGCTTTACCCATCGGTTAAAGCACTGGTCCTTCATATGTCCAAGGAGCTGTGGATGCTGCTACTTTTCTCCTAGGAAAGGCTGTACCTGAGAGCACGTGGTCACCAAAAAAACCTTAGGCTATGGGATTTGTTACCGACAACAGGGACATATAGAGGTGAATCACAGGGCAATTTTATTTAGAAAATATGGAAAATGACTGAGTAACTCTCATGTTAACTTTGACTCTTTGGCAAGGACAAATTTAAAACTGGCAACTCTCTGTCTAGCAATATAAAAGCATTAACATCTGCATAGCTTCTGTTGGTAAATTTATGAAAAGGATCGAGTACACTGATGTAAAAAATGCAACATAGGCCAGGCTTTGGATAATGGGGAACTTTCAAAAGAGATTTGCCTTTTCGAATGTGTCTGCAGCTTGTGCTAGTTTAGTTAAACTGTTATAGTTGACCTGATTCAACCCCCCAGTCTGGACATTCTTAGATCAGTTTTAAAAAAACATTTGCCATCCTTTTCTAGAAGTCAGACAACCTGATATAAGCCAAATTTTCGATATTTTAAAAGCGTTCACAGAAAATATTATTTAAAAAAAATTCAATTTAAAGAAAATCACAGCTTAATCCAAGGAACTTTTGCTTAGGCTAGGCCTGAGAGTTTCCAAAATCTGTACTGTAATACTGCACAATAGACAGAGGTGCTGATTATGCCACAGATAATGCAGTCGTTAATGATCAAGTTAATGTTAAAAGCCATTACTGCTCACTGACATAATTCTCAGAACATTATACTGGAGAAGTGCACCTTTTGTGTGGCAACAAAATGACAAAATTGAAATGTTAAAAGTTGAGTGCCTGAATAATAGCCTGTGAAATCATTTAGACAAGATCATTGTTGTTGCCATTGTAAAAGAACCAGAGAGCGACAGAATGAGCAACAAAAAAGAAAAAAAAGAAAAGGGGGAGGGGGAAAAAAAATAAAATAAAAACGGCATGCACCGGAGCGTCTTTGCCAAAGGAAGATGCAAGGTGAAGAGGATTCCTGCTCGTCTCCTCTCTCTCGCCCTCCAATTTGGAGGGTCTTCGCCTAATGGCAGAGCACCCTCCTCTGGCAGCTTGCCAAAACCGAAGGCCCGGGAGACGTCTGAGCGGGGAAGGGGCTCGTCGCAGCCTGCCCCTCGCTGCATTGCCCCCGGAGAGGCGCGTGAAACTTCCCCGAAGCCAGGCGAGGCGGTAGGGTGTGTGGGTTTTGTTTTTTGGTTTTTTTTTTGTTGCTTTTTGCTTTTTTTTTGTTTTTGACCGCTTGCCAGGAGAATCTAGGGCAGCGGCCCCCACGTTGCATTTAAAAAAGTCGATGGCAGACGCTTCCGCTGTGCATCCCGGCGAGGCCAAGGGTGCGTGCGGGGACAAGCCGCCCCATCCCGCCAGCCCCGGGGGCTTCCCCGGTGGCGCCGTGAAGTTCTCCAAGCCGCCTGCCCCCCCTGGGCGCCCCGCTGGTGACCTGGGCTTTAATAAAACGGAGCAAGAGGGAGCGCGGAGTTGTCGTAACGGGCCGAGCAGCAGACAGGCTATTAAACGCCTGCGGAGGAGGGACGCTTTACGGAGCAATATACTGTACAACAAGCTTGCGTTAAAACGGTGACCCACAACATTTGGTACATAAAAATGGTTACTTGCACAGGGACTCCTGGCAGTGATAGTTTTTAATGCAGGGCCTGTGTCCCGGTGTAAAATAAATGACTTCCAACATTACAGTAAATACGTAAAAGCTCCACTGCAAACCTTTCTGTATAAAGAAGTGAACATAGAACAACTACCTTTAATGATGATATCGTTATGGAGCCACCCGCAATGACTGGCTTTAGTGCAAAACTCCCTTCTTGCACCTCCAGCCCTGAAGCCAGTGCCTCCCCAGCCCTCCTGGCTATCTTCATGTAGTTGGGCACATGATCATGGAAAAAAATTATTGAAGGACATTTATTGGATTATGTTCTGATTTTTAAATTTCCTATGGATGTGGCTTTTTACTCAGCTAAAGACTTACTGTTATTGCAAAGGGGACTTTGATTTTGCTTCCTTCATCTCCCCACCACTCTCCTGGAACATATCATAGAAATATTATGCAGCTCTTGGTTTGAGTTTCTCGGTATTATAGTAAGAGCTGTTGCCTAATGAACTTGGAGACATTAGCAGCAATAGGATTCAGTATTTTACTCCACTTGCCACTTTCTCTGCAGCACACACCAGTTCTGACATTTCTTTTGTTCTCAGTTGAGGCATTTCAAGCCCAAGAGCACCCTTCTCGGACCACAGCAGAGTTCTCCAGTCTACCAGCCACCACTCCAGCCTTCACCATTTCCTTCTCTCTCATGATTTAACTTTCCTGGAGGGCTTTGATTCTCATCTTCTTAATGTTCCTGTAAGCTCCCACAAAACCATCCAGTTTATTCCCTGCCTCCAGTAACTGTCTTTCTCAGGATATCTTACTACAGGGTCTGCTAGTCTTGGCATCCTCTTCCTGTGACCCTAGCCACTATTGAATTAAATCTCTTCCATGGTTTGGCTATGAATTGCAGCCTAAAGTCCATAACTAAACTGTGCATGGTATTGGAATTCAGCAGGGGCTGAGGCCAGCTATTAGGGATGGTAGACCCTGCCACTCTATCTGTCATGACAGAATGGGAATTTTCGGGAAGGGAAATTATTGGCAGGTCTCAGTTTGGAAGGAAGGTAGGACGAGTGCAGGGCTTCTCTGTTTCTGCGGTGCTCGTTGCTGGAGTACGAAGGGTCATGCATTTCATTAAGAAAAGTTTGAGCTCTACAGGCTGGATTAAACTTTCTTCTGCTCCCTTTAGCAGTACAGTTTTTTTTTTTTTTTTTTGAAGGTGTGATCTTCCGGGGGAAAAAAAAAGTCATGCTTTTTCTTCTCTGCTCAGGAAAGACAAGCCTGAACGAGGAAGCGTTTCTTAAAACAGCAAAATTGGTGCTGTTATGGAGACACGGGTCTCTGCACCTTGAGGTTTTCCAGGAGGACAGCTTCGCTTCCTGGGAACTGGCTCTCAGCAGTCGGCCACGCTGTTCTGCCCGGATGCAAGCCTGTACCAAGAGATCCAGGGCCACGGCACTGGGCCAGGACCTCGGCGCAGGACTGGATGCACCGCGGGGGTGCTCCCTGGTCCATCCCTGACCGTCTTGGTAGTGGAGAAGGGCTGTGGGTGGACATTACATCTAAGCGCAGAAATAAGTACAATCTGCCCTGATGACCGAAAAGGGAGTGCCTCGTGTCCAGCTGATATCACTAGCCCTAGGAGCAGCACCCCGAACAGCTGGGATCCAAGACCTGTGCGCCCTTGAACGAGCAGTATTCAGTAAAACTGAGGTCATTGCTCCTGCCAGTTTTCCCATTCTTGCTGTTTCTCTCTTATCTAACGTGGAGTTAAGGCCAGTGGCTCTTCAGCTAGGTAGTTATTTCTTTTAGATACCAATCAGTTGAGTAACATCTACAACTCGTCAAGTAGAGCCAGGAGTCCCGAGAGCACTGCTGTCACCGAAACCCGTGGTTTCTCAGCATAGACCCCTCTTGGTCTAACCTGGCTGTTGGATTAGAGGTGAGATGCGGCTGATCCTGAGCAGGTTCTGCAGACTGTAATTCGGAGGAGATAAGGAGCATTGTAACATTGGGGGGTCTATCCTAGGAAAATGCAGGAATCCTGCTGATTTTTATTCTGGCTCGGATTTGAAAGGCCTCTAGGCAATTTAATTGCAACTACTTATCCCTTCAACAAGGCAAGTACTTGTACCATAGCCTGGGTTTAAAAAGTCAATTGGCAAAGTCCAGGGGTGTAGGCAGAGGTTAAGGGCTTTGTGAGTCTAATCAGGGCTGTCTTTTCCAGCAGCCTCCTTTTGAACAGGAAGGGCTTGCAATAAAGTAGTTAAAATATTATGTGCAGAGAGATGGGTTTCTAAAACATTGTCTGAGCTATGGCAGCTCAAGGTGAGGGAGCGGATGATGTTTTGAAGGAGACACGGAGAAGGAAATTAAAGCGAGGCTGAGAACTGTTGCACAGCTGCGCAGATGCCAAGAGGCAAGGTGGAAGTAAAGTCTATACTAGAAAGCAAGCATACGAAAATATTTAGTATTTTGAATATGCATACTGTGTGAATTCCAGACTTTCTTCTGTGCATGTTCACATATGTAGCTTGTCCACCTCCATGGCTGCAAGCCCTGAGTAAGATATTAAACAAAACCAGCAAGTGTTCATTTTCTTATTAGAGTTTGCAGTTTCCTAAAATGAGTTTAGGTTGAAAGCCTCAGAAAGCATCCTACCTGTACAGACTGTTATCTAATTAGTGGCCTGTCTTCATTGCTGCTAAAAGGTTTCAAAAGAGATCAGTTAAAAAAAGGAACCAGGAGCTGCACAAAACGTTTCAAGGAGATGAAACCCAGTCAAGGAAAAGGAACTCTTTCTCTTCATCCTACACACACACACACACACACACACACACACACAAGAAAAAAAAAAAAAAAGATTAGTATCAGCTTTAACCAAAGAAATGTCCCTTCTGGGTGGAGGACCTGAGTCCCATGTGTCACCCCAAGAGAAATTTAACCTGAACCCAGGGTTTTGTAGAAAAAGTGCTGATACAGCTGCGGCGCAGCGCAGCTTTATGGATGGGGTGTTGAGCAGCGTTGTGAGCAGCCGTCACATCGGAATTACAGTGCGAACCAGGCATGTGCACAGGTCACTGCTTTTTATGAACACATGTTCCCAGATCTTATGACAAATAGGAAAGTAGCCCATTTTGACCTTTGAAGCCTGTTGCAAAGTCATTGCTGAGCTATTATTTGAGTAGCTTGAGGTAGAATAATGTTCAACTCAGCTTCCTGGAGCTGCATTTGAAATGCAATTAATTGACTGCTGTTAGTTGTCAATTAACATTTATTATCAATTAGTTCATCAAATTGATTAGTTGGCAGGACCTTAAAGCCTAAATGCACTCCTTTCCATTATAAATATGTCTATAAGAGTAAAAGCTACTCACTAATTGATGTCAAACTGAAATTGCTTATGTTGGTCAAGAGACAGAGCACATTGTTTTTTAAATCCATATTAAATTAATTTTGCAGCAAATACATCAGTATTACATTATTTTGAAACGCTGTAGCTTTGGTACGTATGAACTTGGGCACACGTCTCTTAATAGCTTTGAGACATACAGGTATAATACAGGACTTGTAGGTAGCCTTTTTCCTTATTTGAAAAGCGACGCTGTTTCAGACAACCAGACTAATTTTCCATTAGCCTACCTTCTAAAATGGCTTGTGGCTACATACAGGGCGTGAAAGCGGTTCAGTTTTAGCAGATTTACTGCAAACCTACTTGTGTTTCTCCCTGTGCCCCCTCCCTCGGCCCCTCCAGGCCTTCCCGGAGTTCAGCGAGCAGCTCTTGGGCCGCGGGCTCTAATCGGGATTATTCAGGACCGTCTCTTCAGGGCCAAAATAGAGCACTAAAAGGAATCATTACGTGTCTCTCCAAAGAGAGAGCGATGGGAATGTTGTTTCCAGTACCTTGTTCTTGCAGGCCAGTAAACTGTTCATATGTTTATGCGAGAGACTCATTAAAGAGATGAGCAAAAGAGATATCTGGGTTAGTTTTACAAGAACCACTGTTGTTTGAAATAGAAGTTTTAAATGCAATAGTTGTCATGACTTCAGCCCTTTGCTCTTACCGCTAGGGCCGAGGAGCAGATAAAATCGTGACAAGCATTCCTTTAACTTTTTACACGTGCAAAATACCTGAGAGGGGTTATTCATTTTCTTTGCCTTTGTGCGACGAGATTATTCCTGCATCCCCCAAAACTGTGACCTAAATATGGCTGAAAGACACAACATGTGACCTGCTTAGTGCTGCCTGTCATGGCCCGGAGCCACAGCAGGAACTCTATTAGTGGGAACAGCACAGATGCTACCAGATGGCCAACATATTGTCCAGAGATGACCCATGTATAATTGCAGAAAGTTCAATACATTCAGGTTTTGAATTTAATTGCATTGACCACCTTAGCTACTGCTGCAACACAATTTAATTTATTTAAGGTGGAAACTTGCTTTGAAAAGGAAGGGAACCTTTATGTTTTTAATATCGCGTTTGTATTTCACGGACTGTAAGAATGCAAGCTCTCTGCATGTTAACAGATGTTTACAGGGGTCAGACTACCTGAATGCAGTTCAAGCAATTCGAGCAATAGGAGAACAATACAAGATTTTTCCCCCCCCGTTCACTTCCTGCAGTTTATTTAGATCAAGTTCCATGGGACCAAATCTGGCAGTCTTGACTCAAGCAAATAGCCCACTGGAGACAGTAAAAATAAACCAAAGGACTCCTTTAAATATTTGAGCAGGAGGGGTTTGCTTGAATAGCGACTGCATAACAAGCTGCTTAATTTTTATCTTTAAAAGATACATTTTAGGAGAGACAGCACAATTTATTTATTAAGACTCCAGACTGGGAGGTAAAACCTTGTATTCAGTTTCTCGCTGCTGCACCGTGGCTATCCCGTCTTTGTACAGCCCTGTGGCCACGGCAGGAGCCGAGGCTCCTCCTGGCTCAGACCCAGGGCTGCACCGTACGTGAGGCCATCCACTTCCCTGTGCCTGTTTGGAGCCGATTCCTGGTCTTGGTGGCAGATTCCCCCTTGGATGGCACCAGTTTGAGGAGATGCTCGGGTATGAGCTGGTGTGCACAGAGTGGGGGCCACCTCTCTGAAGCAAATCGAAGCAAACCCACGTGCTGGTGTGAATGCTTCATGGTAAAACATTGAGAAATCACATACTCTCACTGGACCTGACCAAAGTCCATGCAAGTCCATTGGCTTACGCTGGTTAGATGTGGTAGCCTATAAGCCTCAGTTCCTTCATGGGGGTAAAGCATGAAGAGCGATCCCTTTCTATCTCTGTCCATTCCCACACTCCTTCCTTTCCATTTCTCTTTATCCCCCATTCCCCTGGTTTACTATTTTTACTATCTAGGCTGTAAGCTTTCATTGCAGGATATTAAAATGTGTATATATTTAACATTAAAGTAGATGAGCCTTGACTAGGTTGGACTATCTAGACCCTATCAGGTCCCAAACATACTGGTATCTTTATGGCTTACTCTATGGAGAAATCATAATAGTTTACTGAGTTCTATTCATTATATTAAGACATTTGTCAACTTCAGTAAGAATACCTACAAAAGCAGTCAATCATCCTTAGATGATTTAAAATCTAAGGGTTTTTTGGTGTCTGTGTGTGTAAAATAAAAAGATAAGCGGGTGATAAGGGATGGGCCCAAACCACAAAACTCGGTTCTGCATCCAAATTGTCAAAGGACGTGTGCAGTTTTGGCCCAGGAATAAATTAGAAGGCCTCATCTCTCAGTCTGGATACAGCTCCACTCTTCCCTTAAATTTAGTGGTCAGGGTTTTGATTTGTGTTCATCACTCCCAATATATCAGACTGATTTCCTTCATGTATAAGGAGGAAAGCTCCTTATACATCAGAACCTTCACAGTGAAGAGTTATCATTTTAGGGCTGGGGGGTGAATATTGCTGGTTCTTCCTCTTTTTATTTTATTTTTTTCACATGCTGTCTCTAATCAAATGTAATCACCACGGCATGTGTTATTGATTTTTGTAATTGCTTCTTGAATGGTTTGGGCCCCAAGACTGCTACACTTTGTGAGGATGTCATTTGGGTTATGTATATAAACTAATGGATAATGTATCTTTTTATTAGGAAAGTCTTCTAATATCTCAGTTAGTTAAAGATGAAAGACTTCTCCCAGAAGGCCTGGTAGGTTACACTTTTTGGTGTGACTAGACAGCAATCTTACACTAATACTTCCTTCGTACAGCTTATTTTGAATGCTTTTGTTGGTCATGATACCAAAAGTATGGACATTGTCCATGTAAATACTGCTTCCAGTGTCTGAGCTGGAGCATGCAGTTTACTTTGACGCCCCGGAAAGTGGGTGCCACTGTCTTGGTTCCAAAAGCAGAGCCATAGTTGCTGGATACCAGCACTATGTATGTCTGAACATACACTACTGCTAACTAACATTAATGTATGTCTGAAGATGGGCTGAAAAAGTTCCTATATACATGAGGTCACAAGGGGAAGAGGATGAAGAAGATGCTGTGTGGGCATTAGAATCTGTGTGGTGCTCAAAGAATTACCCTATGTGAAGGGAACCTCTCAGATAAGGTGGGTTTTAGGCTACCCTGTGTGACTTCTAGCACATCACTTTTACACCTCAAGCTGGGTTTCTGGTTGGTAAGTGAAGCCTGAAGTGCAGCTGGGACTCAAATTTATGAAAGTCCTGAAGTCTCAAAAAGGAATTTGAATGCTAGATTATGACTGGAGTTGGCATATGGGGAATCTTGAAAAGGGATATTACCAAGCTTAGACAGCCTTTCCACCCAGCACGCTGGCTGCTCTGCATCGTCATAGTTTTTTAAGAAGTCTGATGGCTCACTACTGCCAAAAAAAGTTGGTCTTGTTGCCCTGCTTCTTTAGCTGCACATTCCCATGCTCTTTCCTGCATGAGGTCTGGTTCAGCATGCTAAGCCATGAGGAAAGTAACCCAGCAAGGAGGGTTAGAAGCATGCAGCTGTGAGTAGGAGCTAACAGAGCAAGACCTTAAGCACAAGCAGTTGACTAGGGCTCAGCTGCCTTGTGAGCCTCGCGCTATTGATAGGCCTAGCTCCCTCTTCTACAGTATTTAATCCGAAGGTCTAAGGCCATGCTTTTAGAGGTATAAATTAGCACAGAGCTCTGGTCTTAAGAAGAGCTGTGCTGGTTTTCGTGCTCTGAGTATCTGGAACATCCTGTTTTCCTTAAGAACTTTCTTTAAGCTCAGGCGGAGGGAGTGAGAGTGAGCTCACCTGACTTTAGATGTCTAGATCTGAGCTCGTCATTCTGGGCTTCCTTTAAGCAAGTGGGGAAAAATAGGTCCTTTAACGTGCAGTTCATCTGGCCTGTTGCTATATCTGCTTTAGGATGAGGTTAATCCCACATTAATGGCATCTCTTTTCCTATACTGAATGGGAGATGAGCCTAGCTCAGATGTCTGCAAGACAGACATCTGCATTTGGTCACAAATCCCACCCGTAGAGCGGCTGCGCTAATGTGAAGAACCAAGATGACTGGCTTCAATTAATAACAACAATAATTTAGACTCTAAATATAGAAAATAATTTCAGGTTTTTTTCAGATGCGGACCAGATCTTAGGTATTGGTTAGGTTATCTTTAGTTCAGTGGGGGCTTATGTTGAGGAGTTAGTTGCAATGGTCAGGAGTAGTGGCGGTATCTCTTAGGCAAGCTAAACTAATATACTCCTCCTGCTGGCACATGCTGATAGAAATGAAAGGAAAATTTTCCAAGGTTAGGGTTTGTTTTTCTTTGGTTGAATGGTACTAGAAAAGTAATACCTTTTATTGAAGATATCCTTTTTAAAAGCACAATGGCTGCAACTTTCTGGAACTACTTGCGACCCCCAAACTCAATCTTTATTAGTGTTTCTCATTCAGCTAAAGCTGAAGCAAACAAATGAAACTAATTACTCCTGAAGTTGGGTATTGCCTTCTTGAGCTTTATGAGCCTATTTTTCTGAAATTAGAAATTGCCTAACTATGTGGAATGTTTCCAGCAAAACTGCTTCCTACTGCCACAATTTTTACAGTCACATAAGTGCTTTGTGTGCCACATTTGGGTAGGCAGCAGTGACATCCAGTGGCCAGCAGACTGATCACAGGCGCATCGTCTCCTGTAGCCACGCTGCTCCCTTCCGCCCGTGACTTCCCTTCCCTCGGCTGCAATTCAATACATTTATTTCTATTCCACCAACCTCATTTTTTTCAGAGACCATGCAGTCCTCAGGTAGTTCTCCTCTGAAATTCCGAAAGGGAATGTAAAAGTCAACTGACACTTAAAAAAAAATAAATAAATTTTAGACTGTTGGCTTCAGCGTGAAGTACTTTAATATGGCTGCCTGCAGACAGGCATTAGAACAAATGGGAACCCATTGCTTCAGAAAAGCAGGTTACGTGGTTATCTCAAATAAGGATTTAAGAACTAGTTTGAGGTACCAATGTTGGAAAACTTTGGCCTGCTTTGTGTAGCGTCCACTGAGTCCAAAAAAACCCTGCGTGAAATGGAACGTGGGAACATAGATCCTGCCTGTATCTTCCTTTAATATTGAATTATTTACATGAAAGGCAACGGGTCTGGTCCCAAGTGATTCAGTATGTTACAGACATGATTGAAGACATTTTTTTTATTCCCATGTGTAAATACTTTCAGGATTAGATCCACAGTTATACAGCTCTAAGCACAGGAAAAGCCGCTGAGCCGGTTATGCACATTCAGACTAGTTGTACCTCCTCTGTGCTTATATAGCACCAGACCCTTTCTAACATGGGAGCGCGTGGTCCACCTTAATTTTAAATAGGTACTCCTTTCAGTTATGTCAGCTACTTAAATTTATTTGCAGGCAGTCAATTCATATTGATCATAACTCGACCTTAAAATGACCTTGAGCGAAGGTACTCTGCGACTGCTATAGATATTGGGATCGATACTGGAGAGCAATTGACTACACCTAGTTACTGATAAACGAAGTTAAAAAAAAAAAAAAGTGCAGTATTTTCAGAAACAAAGATAGCTGCTCATTTAGTCAACTGTTTGCAAAGGTTTAATATTGATACACGAAGTTATAATGACATCCTTGGGCATTCTCAAATGGTGAGAAGCAATAGGGTGCAGAGTCACTGTGGCACATTAAGGAGAGAGAATCATTAGTTCCCAACTTCAAATAAGGAATTTCATGATATTTATGACAACAACACTGAGAACAAATGCACTTACTTAGCAGTGCTCACTGGAGAAGGCATGTATCAAACCGTGCTTCTTTTCTTCATGCGCGAGCCAGGTCTAGTGAAATAAAACACCGTATTACTGTACATGGAACAAAGCCTTTAGTACCGCTTATTTCTTTACAGCACTCTCCTTTGCACATTTGTGCCTGAATTAAATTGCACATCCCCAGGTATAACCCACTGTAATCATGAGGAGGAGGTCGCCTTGGTTTAGGCACACCTGCTGCATGTTGGTGTGCGTTTCCCAACGCCGTCCAAGGTTGGAAGAGGTGATGTCAGGGTGGTTTTCCCTGCCATTCCTCTCACCTTGCCCCGTGGGAATGGGACACTGGCAACGTGCGCTGAGACATGAGCAAATGGAGGTCCACCAGCAAAGTTGCCAGCGCTTGCCTAACCAAGACATGCATGTATGGTCGCAGAGTGAAGTTTGTCCCCATCGGCTGCCCTGGTGAGCCAACAGGGTTTCCTTCCCATCAATGCTTTTTGCAGTTCAACCTGAGCCTGACGTTTTACATTTACGCACCAGAGTTTGGGGGTTTTTTTAGAAGTAGATTTTTACATCTGTGACATTCTTTACAAAAGAAATTAATTAAATGGCAGGATGGTTAAAGCTACGCAAATCAGAAACAGGAGGCAAAATGTTCTGCAGGCACAGACCTCCCATAGATCTCTCTGCACTCCTTGGTGTTTTCCCCAGGCGCTTAAATTTCTCTCTCGATCCCCAAAGTTAATCTCCTGATCATATTTCTTCAGTCCCATACAGTAACAATTTTTTTTTCCACACTTCCCTTGTTTTTTTCCTTGTTCCCTTGTTTTTCATAAAAACTGTGTCCTTCTGGCTTCCTTTACATCTTACACTTCAGTGAAGCTATTTATTAATAAACCCGTGTTTTCAGTGCGTTGATACATCAATAAACTACAGAGTGGTTCAGTTAGTCAGCATTCTGGGAAATCCTTTGCTGTATTGAAGAACTGTAAATCTCCATTATTGCTTCCCATAGCACAAATAAAGAATAGCCTCTTACCTTTGCAGCCATCTCTTTGTTGATTTTTAAGGGTGAATGTGTATGTGCATCCCCCAGCAAAGAGGGTCGGCTCATGCACTGCACTGATCCCAGGCGTTCATTTGCTGTTTGGTGTAACTACCTGGAAATTCAGCAAGTCAAACACCCCTGGGACGAAGGGAAGTTGGGAAGGGTGGAAACCGGGGCTGGTGAGGGCAGGGGGAATGAGTAGCGAAGCGTTCAGATGAAAATAATCATCAGGACTTCAGGAATTTCTCCAAAGTGAACCTAAACTCGAAGCTTTGGAGATTAGTCCATGACTGATCGAAGAGGTTTGTCTCCTGTTACTACGTGCAACGTGTCCCCATGCACTGTAATTGCTCGCCCGGAGCCACCGCGGTGCGTTACATTCCTCCGTTATCCAACTGTGTCATTTGGCATCGCAGGAGGGAGACGCGGCTGCCGCATCGCCTGTAACAGATGCGGTGGGACGTAGCATCCAAAGCAAATACCTGCTTTCAGTCAAGGCTCAGTTGGCTCCGAGTATGCTTTGACATGTCAACAGAGGGTCTGAAATCGCAGGTAATCCCTTCTGCATTTGCCACCTCTCACTCAAGACAGAAGTCTCTCTGTCGGACAGAAAGAAATTCAAGCTAGGCAAGCTTTAAATTACCTTTGCTTGTTTCAGGGTTGTCAAATAGGTGGGAAAACCTGCTCAGTCCAGTTGTTACAACAACTGTACTGGCACTTAGATGCCATGGGGGTTTTCCAAACGCTAATCCCAAAGGCATGAAGAAATCCAAGAATAAAATATAGCAGACTTTTAGTTACTCTTTGAAAAACTTGCGTAAAAATGAAGAAGCTCTGGTATAGGTACTGCATGAGTGGGCTTCCAAGCTACTGGAAAAAATGAGATATATGAAGATGGTGATATTACAAAAGCAATAATATGTTTCCATATTAATTAATCTTGAATTAAAGCAAATTTTTTATATGAATGCATATGACATTCATGGCATGCCAAATTAATTCTTTATGATCAGAGCCACTGCAATCAATACTAAATGAATTCATAATGATAAGATACTTAAAATAAAGAGTTACCACAAAAAACAATAAAAGGCCATCATCAAAACTGCGGCATGCTAATAAAGTATTGCTCAAAAGATGGTGCTATTTATGACCATCAATGGTAATCCTGACTTAATTTTTTTGTTTGTCCTCTTCCACCATCTCCTTTCCCAGTCTCTCTCCTTTGCCATTGGTACAATAGATTTAGAATGTTTTTAAAAGCTATAGTCCAGCAGTAAGGGGAAAAAAAAATAGCATAATGGTGAGATTTTTGGTCATGCAAGACCTGTGCTATGTGGTCCTCAGGCATCACCTTTTGACACTTTCTGTATTCAGTGACTAATTTATCCAATTGCGGTGCTCTTCCTGTTTGCCCCCTCCTTGCCCTCAATTCTTCCTTGCATTGCTGTTTTTAGGAAGAAAAATCCATGTGGGTAACAGTTCCTGCTGGGTTTTCTGCACGTTGTTCCTGCATGGCCTTGTACAGTGAATTCATGGACTCCCTAATACAGGTGGACAATATTGCCCTGTATTCTCATTGGACTAGTTTCTCATATGCTTAAGTTTTCTTCCTTTGAGGATTAGAGAAATTGGAGTACCAGGCAGTCAGTTATCTGAGCAAAGCCTTATATCAGCTCTTGTTAATAAAACGAACCTATACCAGCCTTGGGACTTTGTTGTGTGTTACAGATATTTCAAATGTCATGACAAAAACAAAAGTAGCCATGGATATCAAATGAAGAGAGGACTGTGCTACATAACAAGAGGAATTTCTCCTTTAGGGAGTGAGTTGTACCCAGAAGACAAGGGTGAAGCATTCAGCTTTTTAATTTTTATGGTTTTTTTTTGTTGTTTGTTTGTTTTAAGCCATGTTGCCGAGGCTCTGCATGAGGCTTTCATCAGAAATGAGACTAGGAAGTGTGTCCTGCCTGTCATGGTATTCACAGTATTTCCCTCCTGAAATCGAGGGAATATGGAAAGAAGGAACCAGAGAGGTGAAGGGCAGAAGGGGCGAACGGTTCGGGGAACGGAGAGGAAGGAGAGTGCGGGATGTAACGTGACAAAGGCATGGTGTGGGACAGCAGAGACTCCAGAATTAGCATGCGGGGCAAAGCGGTGGCCTGGGGGGGGGCTTTTGGCTGGGAACCTGATGAAGAGAGAACAGGGAGATATTGCCAAGGAGCATGGCAGAGAGCTGGAGGAGAAGCAGGATAAAAACAGGGGAGGCAGAAAAGGGCAAGACTGAAGGAGGGTGATAGAGGTTGGTAGGTGATGGGAAAATTAAGGCTTTACAGGATACAATAATTCCTGCTGTGTTTTTTTTTCTTTGTTTTCTTTGGCATGCTTGACTTAGTTGAAAGTAATTTTTATGGACTAAAACTTTAATTGACTCACTCCTTAAAAATTATCTGGAGGAAGAAGGTTGGAAGCCAAAAGCGCAAGTTGACCTAGTAAAGACGGAAAGCCAGAGAAGTGTTTAGCCAGTCATTAACATCAGGTGACTCAGAAAAATTAGGAGGATTAAATGGGGTCAGCAAGGACTCCATAGCAGCATTTCTTTTGCTATGGCTTTACTTATCGTGGGAAAAATATGTTTTCAAACAGGAGTTGGTTCTGGGAATGCCTCTCCAGAAGGTGCATCACCTACCTGGAGCTGTGGGCCATGGTTGTGCAACCTCTGAAGTGAAAGGATTTACCTGTACCTTACTAGTATAGCTGACAGCTAAATCTGCCCTAATCTGCCCTAATTATGCTCTTCAGTACAGGGTCTTTCTGGTGATTTGAGGCAGGGGGAGGTTCAGCAGGGAATAAAACAGTTAACAGCTTTCTTTTCTAGCTGGAATAGGAGAGAATTAGCTGGATGACATTAGGAGAGTTTCTAAATATCTTTCCTGCCAATATTTGATTAGGGACTTTAATTTCATTAGACAAACTGATTTTTTCATTAGACAAACTGATTTTTTCATGCATTGCTCTCTCCTTTTAATGTGTAAATTACATGGGATTTGACTCTCATTACAATATTGATATGGGTGCTGCCTTCGCATGGACAGCAGCGCCAACATCGTGCTTGTGCCTGGGCTGGGCGCGAAGCAGCAGGCGCAAGGAAATGCACTGGGCTTTCCCAAAAAAGCCTGCACCCAAGCTGCTGTGCACTGCGTTGCGTCTTCCTCGAGGGGTGCCGGGAGCTGCCATCTCAGCAGCGCTTGCAAGGTAAGATGCATCAGGTTAGTGCATGAATGAGAGACCTCGAGGGCAAAACCAGGACGAGGCCGCCAGAGCTGGAATGGGCAATTCGGTAGGAAACGTTCTTGCCGCTGCTGCCTGATTGAATTAGCGTCACTGCATGGAGGCAAAGGGTGTTATAATGATTGCTTTACCTTCCACCTGAGATGTAAGTGCCATCCGGACTGGCTGCGATAGTTAGAAATCCCAGAGCTCTTTTGCACAGGCAATTTTGCTCCTTGCAGTTGCCCACGCTGTACTGTACTTCATGTGTTGAACCACGGCGTAGCATGCTGAGAGATAACTCTCTATTACTCGTGACTGTTCACTCCGGAGGTGAACGTATTTCTGTAAAAAGGGAAGCGATTTCTGTAAGCACCCGGTTATGCTGCGTGGGTTGGCTCAACATATGCATACGTGGGTACCTCATCCAGCTTACTCGTACACACTCCTTCTCGGGTAAGTAAATTCCCCTGACTTAGCTGAGTCCTCCAGTGTGACTTACAACAGGCGCCCAAGCAGGACGGTTCGGTGTCGCGCGTAGTTTGGGTAACATTTTGGGAGGGAGCTGACAGAGGACATGGTTCAACAAGCTGCCCCAGCCCGTGCCTACGTCGAAGACCAGAGCGGTTTAGCTGCAGCGATAACGGGGCAGCCTGTGCACTGCAGAACCACAAGTGCCATAATTTGTCTTTGGATGGCATTCATTCTGGATCATTTAAATCTCATGCCATGCGTGCTTTAGTCTTACGTGAATCCTGTCATTCATCCTAGTGAGGAAGAAGGACACTATTTTTTGTCACTTACTTTTACTGAACACATGATAGATCTAAACAATAGCATGGAAAGATATCTCAAAATAAAGGACATCTTGCATTTTTCCAAGGTCATTCTGGGTAAAGCGAAGCTGAGAAAGAGATGCAAGCTGAAGTTCCCAAGTCTTTTGGTAATTCGTAGTGTATTCTGAATGTATGAATGAATTACTTCAGCTACACGCCAGTCCTACAGACTGGTACCATGCATATATATGCAATCACAGTGCCTAATGTTACTAGTTGCCTGGTGCTGCATATCCCCAATAAAGCATCAGGGGATGCAACAACCATGCTGATGTTAAGCATATGAAATAAATGTAAACAAAAATCAGAATACTGTGGTTCCGCAGTCACCTCGATTGAGACTGAGACTGCATTAAACATCGTACATGAAGCTGAAACGGTGCTTGCTTTACAGGCCTCAGAAAATACAGGTGCTGAAGGAAGTCAGCCCAGTTGTTATTGCTAGTTTAAACTCTCCATCTGGAGTGGAAAAAATAGAATCAAAAAAGGTGTTTGTTGTTATTGAGTAGCCTTAAAAAAAAAAAAGAAAAACATCTGAGCTTTTATTATTGAGGCAGTAACAGGGAACACCCATCATTTCATCATTTTTATAGGCATGTGTTTTGGTAGATAAACATGCTGACAGAATTTCTATAACAATTCTGAAAGTATTTTTACTGAAAGGTTTATTTTTTTGTAATGCTGGGTAGATCTGTTCTGAGCTGAAGTGGAATCCACTTTGATATTTCAAATGTTCTCTTTTGTTAAAAATTTCAAACCAGTTCTATATGGGGCAAGACTGAATTGAGCTTCTCAGCAGAGTTCTGGGTGACACCGTCCTTGGAAGAGCCAAGGAAAAGCAATGTCTCTTCCTTATTGAAGTGATCAACAGTTTAGCACTAATAGGGTTGCAATATTGCATGTTTTAGCCAAATTGTAACATTCTGTTTGTCCGAATTGTTAAAAGTTGAATTCTGGATGAATTTCTTTGATGCATGGGAAAAAAAAAACATATATGGAAATACTTCAGTTTAAAGTTTCCAAATGCTTGTGAATTCTTGGGAAAGAAAAGTCATTTTTGTGTGCTAAGACATGAGCAAAGTTTCCTCATCGAAAGCCATTATCCTGCAGAAGGTCCCTTACATTTTTGCATGGACTCTACGTCAGACAAATAAAGTATTTTTCCACATATTATATAGTAGGTTTATTTATGCTAAATATGACATCACTATATAATGCCTCTTCTTGGAGTGCTTGGTACTGTACAAACCACAAAAATTCTTGCTCCAGTGACCCTGTAATACAAAACTGACAGAGCAATCACATTGGATTATGTGCCAGCACGGTGAAATTAGTTTTGCACTGCTTAGGCACAAGGATCTCCCTCGTCATCCAAATTACAGGACCGAGGCCAATAGGTATGCACTCTGCCTGTTTGTTCATGCTATAGGTGAATACTAGGAAATATTTTTAAGAGTTGATGTCCCTTTTCCATCCTTTTTTTTTTTTTTAAGTATTTATGTCTGGAATAAAACATACCTGTTCAACAGAGTAGAAGTGAATTATGTTAATTTTCTAACACAGAGATGAAACACTAAGTGGTTTTCTCATCATTAGTCATCCTGCTAAAAAGTAGAGGTCCTTTCACATTTAGGGTCTCTCGTAAAAGAGAAAATGCTTGTTGGGGTGAGGTACACAGGAAGAAACATGGATGTTCAGCCAAGTATTAATCATGAGCTTTAAACCTGTAGAATTTCTTCATCATCATCTTTTTCTTTAAATCCAGGCTTATTTCTGATTTGCGTATTTCAAAGCTCCCACAGCCAAAGGACGGAGATTTTCTAGCAGCGGGGGGTGAGCCTATTAAAATTCAGCGTGATTCTCTTTATTGAAAGGCGTAAACAAGAATCAATTTTCTTCACTAAAGAAGTTGGCTGAGTTGCAGGTTCATCTAGGGCAGGGCGAACTCTTATAAAAAGTTAACCGAAGAAATGCGAGATACAGAAAATCAGTGTGACTCCTTCTTTCAGCTGGAGGTCAGGAGGGGTGGAAGGAGCGACACAGACACTTTCACTGGTTTTGAAGTTACCAGACCAACGGATGGACCTCAGAAGATGCAGAATTTTGTAGTTTCTGGCCGAATAGATGGGCAATTATCTAAAGAAATGCTTATTACGTGATGCAGAAAGCTGTCACAGACACTTGACTGCCCAGGATGGTCACCGAGGCAGCTAGGTTGACCTATGTTCCTCCTGCACAGCCCACTGTCTGCTCGCTTTCTGACTTTGTGCGCTCCTGAGCAGGTCCTGCTTCCTGCCAGCTCCATCCCAGAAGGCGTTGGGTTTCCCTGGCCTGGGGGCCGGAGCCCTTGGGCCCCTCCATTTGTTCGAAGCATATGATATTGATATCAATGTTTCTGGTAAAGCAAGGACTCTGAAATGCAGACATCGTGCACGGCTCCATGAAGTCTATGCTCTGTGGAGATGTAGAGGCAGGGATGGAGGAGAGCCAAGACCGGCTCCTGCTTTGGAAAGCTAGTGCTGTATTATGTAATGGGGCAGATTGGTTTCAGGGCCTTCCTCTCGTTAATATTTGTTACGTTTCCACAGAATATAAAAGTAGGCTTGCATTTCAGGCTAGTTTGGGCTGATTTTAACCCCAGATCATATGGGTTTCATAGGTACTGGTCATACCATAAGCTTAAATATTCTTTTTCTTGCCTGTTCTTTTTCAAATAAGGTCAAGGCAGATTTTATTTTTAAACATTTGGAGTTTGTTTTCATAAAGTTCCTCCAATCAAGACAGTATCCAAGTCATCTTGGTTTTTAGTCTTACATACAGTATTACTACATTAGCTCTTAATAAAGAACTCATGCAAAAACCAGATTCCCTTCACACTAACTACAGAAACATGTTATGGGAATGTGACCATATAGCTGTGTGGAAAATGATATTACTTGCAGAAGATTTGCTGTCACATAACAGCCTGCTCATCTGCTGATTACTATCTTACATTTATTGTGCGTCTTCCTTTGTGCAGTGACTGTGATACTTTCAAAAGTGTTTAAAATCTCTGCAGTAAAGAAAAAAAGGGGGAAAAAAATCCTGAAATGCCTCTGCTAGGATCAAGCTAAAACTGAACTAAAAGCAAATTTATACATATGCTGTATATTAAGCTTAACCAGGGTAACGCCCCTTTCCTTTGGTTTTTGGAAAAGAGTCCCACATTGTCACATGTAAAGGGACATTTCAGCACTGATTTTCATTTTCATGAGATTAAAAGTGAAACATGTAACCACAAAGCTGGTTTATGTCATCCCCTGTTGGAGCCAGCAGTAATGCCAAAAATTAGATATTTGATAGGTTTGTGAGAGAAACAGATGCAGGAGGGATGCCATTCCCACAATTTTAAACTCCTTCTTATCTTTAAGCTAGAAAGAACATTCCAGATGAAGAAAATCTATCTTATTGGCTTTAAAAAATAGAGGAAGAAAGTTGCCAACAAAACAAAAAAGAAAGAAAGAAAAGAATAAGGAGAGAAGTTAATTTAAAACCAATGTCATTCTTGAGGAATTGTAAACCGTAATTGAGAGGGAGATTGTGTGTGTATGTGGATATGCACTCCTATATGTGAATATATGTACAAAATAAACAGGCTGAGAGAGGGCATTTCCCTTGCTTTTTGATCTGCTTAATTCAACCTGCAGCCTCCTTCAGGCTTTTGTAATATTTTGGGGGTGCAGAGAGATGGGGGAAGGTAAAACTGAAGGGAAGAATGCCCCCCCCCCCCAAACATACACATACACCCAATAAACTCGGTGAAAGCTAAAGCATCCAAAAAGTATTCTTTCGGCTTTTTGTTTTGGAAGCAGTTTGTATGTCCCTGTTCTTTTTATTTCATTCTGCCAGCTGTCTGCTAAACAAATCTAGCCAGGTGGGGCTTACAACCCATGACTAAAAAACCTACTAGTGCAGCTGTCCAGCTTGCCTGGAGGAAGAATTCTAACAAATGGCAGGAATGAAAAGATTGGTTTTGTTTTCAAGAAAGTAGCTATGGTACCTTCCTTGCTTCATTTTTTGTTCGGTTTGCTTCAGTTAACTCATGGCCTCCTAAGGTTTTACAGAGGATTGGGAAATCCACTTCCATGGCTTATCATTTCACGCGCTTTTTGGTACTGCTTGGATTTCTTCCTTCCTTCCTTCCTTCCTTTCTTTCTTTTTCTTTCTTTCTTTCTTTCTTTCTTTCTTTCTTTCTTTCTTTCTTTCTTTCTTTCTTTCTTTCTTTTTTTCCTCCTGTAATGATTTTATTCTGTGTTAGACACATAGGGCAGCTTGGCTGTTCTGAGTGTTACTAAATGTAAAATAATCTGACACTTTCCCTACAAATCGCTGGTAAACCATATAGTAGCTTAGCTGGATTTTTAAATATTCAATAGTTGAATATATAACTAGTGAAGGGTGATGGCTGGTATTGTTTACCCACAAGCTGGGGACAGAACAGGCTTCTTTGCACTGCTTCATCAATCGACCTCAACTGTGATTTTCTAGTCAGCAAATGAGTGCTTCATTTCCTGTGCCTGCATTGAGCTAAACAAGAGCTGTGCTAAAAATTACCAAACTGCCATCTGATCTATAGTTCCAGCAGCAAGAGAAGATTAGCGTGTGAGCCAGTGAGCCACCCTCCCTCACGTCTTTTGGAAAAAGTAACGGATGAAATCTGGGTCTTCCACTCGGGGAGTTCAGAAGACTTTAAAGTGGAAAATCTCCCTCTGATTTCTGTTAGATAACAACCAAACAAAGCATTCACTTTTGGCCCAGTTCTGTGTCCTATGAAGTCATTGACAAAACTTTGGCTGATATCTTTGGTGCAGGTTCACGCTGATCAAGCTTGACCTGGTGGAGCAATTTGCCTGGTAAGGAGGAGAAGGCTTTTGGCACTTCCCAGGTGTCACCCCGGGTCTCATAGGTACAAAGTTAATGGAGCACATGGTATTAACACCTCTCAGGGTCAGGTCAGTTGTAATATGGTCCAGAACTGGTCAAGTATTTAAGCTTATGCTTATGCAGGTGTGTGAATAGTGCCATGAAGTCAATGGAATGGCTGTTGCTTGTTCAGCGGCAGGAATCTCATGCGAGGTGAGGACTTCTTTCTGATGGATGCTCTAGAGTCAAGTGACTATGTGCTTAAAATAAAGCATGTGTTTAACTGCTGAATTACAAACATATTTAATAATCATAGTCCTGATTTCAGTGACTTTTGCGTTTCCTCACCAGCATGCCAACAGACCTGTAGCCCCCATATGTGGACACATGAGCGTTAAGTCCAAACGCGTACAACCCGCTGCATGGTTAGAGCTTTGCTTTGGAAAGAAGCAAGACACACATCGGGGGGGGACAGTGCACGCTGCCTGGGCTGCGCGGTTCAAAATGGCATCCAGCGCGGGCGGGCGAAGCCAGACCGCTGCTGCAGGTGCCGTTATTTGCCTTTGTTATACAAGAAGGCGTGAGGGATATTGGTTGGGGTGCTCGCAAGCCAAGAGAAAAGAAGGCCAGTTTTTCATGAGGAAATTGAAGTGCTGATGCAGAACTAACCCTCGCAGTTTGTTGTTATTTAATGAAGAAGCAGTGAGTGGGGGATTTTGGCAAAACTTGGTGGGTAAGCATAACAATCATAATGACATTATTTAACACACAATGGAGTGACAAAGGCACTTAAATGCTATGATTAAGAACTGTACAAAGATTCTTGAATGGCAAATAAGGCCAAAAAACTGGTTGTATTATTCTCAGATCCAAGATAGAAATATATTCCTTTTATTCCCTGATTCCATTTTTCTGAACCTACAGTAGAATTCTAGAATGACACCAGCAAAATCAGTGGAATTGGTTCCTTTTTGATGATTTTCTTCATTAGAGTCTCTGGATGTTGTTAACAACTTTCATTTTTTACCTATTTTTCTTTATTGTCACGCACTGGTAAAAGTACATATTGCATTAAAATTTGTGTTCAGTTCACGTCCCATTTGTTTTTCTGAGAATAGGGTCAGATTCTGAAGGACTATGCGATGTGCAGGAGATGTATTTCTCTATGAAATGGCAGATAATATTGGGAAAACTGAGACCTGAGAATAATTTATCATATATTATTTTACCTGGACGTATAATAACTGCTTAGTTTAAGGATTTTTTGGACTTGCAATATCTTTACAAGAAGTTCTGATTAAAAAAGGCGGGGATAGGCACTGCCTCTGTGGAGGATGATTAGAGAAGAGGAGACCCAAGAAAGTTCCAAAATGCTGTGTGGGATTTCACCAGGCCAGCCAGTAAGCCGTTGTGCCAAGGGCGTAATGTAATATCATAACCGTCTGTTGTCAAAGGCCGCTATCCCAGTGGCACCTGGACACCGCTTACCCTCCTCATCGTGACAGCATGTCACCGTGGCTTCCAGATGACTGGTGGTAGATGGAGCACAAGGGGGAGGTGGCAAAAGTGCAGGCAGCACGGAAAGGCCCTTGAATGCTGGAGACCTTCTCCATTTCTGGCCTGTTCATGCTCAGTAGGAAAAGGGCTTCTATTTTAGCATCTGTGTAATCCCGGCTACCACAACTGTTCCAAGGTTGTAAGCCCACTGGACTGCCTGGGATTGGTAACAATGAAGCTCACAGTTTTAATGTGAAATTCACCTTATTTGATGAGGTTTAAAAGTTTCTCATGATCACCACTATCTTTTTTTTTTTTTTTTTAAGTTTTGTATTTATGCACAGTGGTTATTATTCCACTGTGTTTTCAGTAGAAGTGAAGTTGGTAGAGCCATGATTTTTCTTTAACCTCTGTGTTTAGAAAAGTGAAGCTATTCCTAGCGGAGATGTCCTCCGTCTGCTACTTTCCCACTATTTGCCATGTGATGGAAATCATACTTATTTCAGGAAAGAAAACTGTTCCAGTTGCTAAGGAATAGAACCGGAACCAGGTAAAGGAATATGGGAGGTAAGATTGAAACCAAGTTTGACAAGGAAGTCTGAGCATAAGAAATGTGGCAGGTACTGGGAGCGATTAAATCCTATGTATGACAAGGAACAGGGAGAGGCAAAAGTGGTCCAGGACGCTGAAAAAGAGTTCATGGGGGAGACAGCAAGTGAGTATGAGTGGTAAGAACCACCGTGGTAACAAGGTGGGCCCATAGATGTGGGCAGAGGGTAGGGCATGTAACAGCAGGCTGGCTAGGAAGGTAGCTCTCAGCATCCCATGGAGCAGCAGAAAGTACGTGGAAAATTGCGACCCTAGCCAATAGGGATGCTCACTTTTTACATCGCATGATGAATTTTAGACTTGAAATGAAAATGCACAAATCGGATTTATTAAAAGCAGGCAACTAAAGATTTTTCAAATCATATACATATTCATTTTCAATGAATGGCAATCTGGCTGCAGATAAAGAGATGCAGCTATGGACTACATGGTTCCTTATGATGCAGCATTTAAGCTTGTAAACTCACTTAAATCTGGTGAGGCCAGGAGTAAGCAAGGCCAAGAATGAACTCTGTCACTCCCGTATTACAGGAATACATTGCCCCCATTGTAGATAGGCAAAGTTACCAAGAGAGAAAATATTTTTTCTCTGCTGTTGCCACCCAGTAGCAACGCTATTGTAACCTGCATGAGCTTCTTTATGCTGTCTTGTTTGTGACTGGGAGAAACACTGACAGGCAAGTGCTGAAACTATGAAAGTGAGCCAGAACTGCTAAGTATTATAATACCACTAGTCCTGCCATATTACAGGAATGTGAAGACTGAGATGCCTAGGTTTGCTGTTAATTTTTTTGTCCAGTTTAACTTGGTCTGGCAGACTTACTAGAGAGGCTTCTCATGAGACTGGGGGCTGGTGGTCAACCCATGCAGAAGCATGCATCGCTAGTGATGCATTTTGAGGAAGGAAGAGGACAGGAAGAGGTGTGGTAGCTAACCCCACTTAAGACCAAGACCACCATTGGAGCAATAAGGAAGCAACCCAAAGTTGGCAGAATAAGTCACTGACAGCTAGGAATTTATGTAGGGTTAGGAGAGATCAATGAGGCCCAAGAACTTGGGTGTACCAGACCCATTCAGAAGGTAGGATGAGAAAAGCATTTGGGAAGTGAGATATTGTTGGGTGGGCTGCTATGGTTGAAGAAGTAGAGGAGGCAAACCAGATAATGGATACTGTGAGCCACTGAAAGGCATCTGAACTGAGAAAGTTAAAATTTTCAAAACTATCAGATGCAGAACATATCTCCCCTCTCTCTTTCTGCCTTGAGGTTTATATCTGCAGAAGGGACTTGGGAGAGACAGAGTGTAGGAGGTAGAAGGAAGAGGGAGAGAGGACAAGTTGGAGAGAAGAAAGAATAAAGGAAAGGCTCAGAAAGAGGTTAGATATGGGGAAAGATCCAAGAGAGGAAGAATCATGAGAAATTCAGGGCCCGTCAGTGTGTCTGCAGTAAGGGTGGAAAAAACTGTAGGAAAAGGGAGATATCTCAGGGAAAACTCTTGTAACTAAAAGATTGGGCTTGGATTCATTTAACCCTGTTAAATGGGATATTAGATAGTTGTTGCTTAACATGTGCTGAAGTGGTTGCCTTTGTCATATCTACTCAGTAAATCATCTTCAGCAACACAATTTCTTGGCTTTTTAGTCCTCCATTTTCCATTGTTACTGAATTGCTTGAAAAAGAGGTATTAGTATCTGTGATGAGTGAAGAGACTATGCCCATGGTCCTTGCAACACTCATCTGCTTTGACAGTCCCACGATAAATAAGTTGTCCCTTTGACAGTTCTTATCAGCTGGGGCTACTTTTGAAGGCCACTTTGAAACTCCAGCTATACAGCATCAAGCTGTTGCCCAGGGGAAGGTGCTCTGAGCACGCAAAATCTGAGATGTTACATTCAAGTCTTAGCTTTCTTAAAGGTGTCACTTCAAGGTGATGATGACAGTTTATAAGAGGGGAATATTTCTGAAAACCAGTTAATTTAGAGATATTCTGTCATATCAAGTAACCTTAGTGAAGAACAGCCTGCTCTCTCCAGGACAGCTTGAAAGGTTCTCTCAGGAGTAGTCAGAATTTGTGTTCCTTGTCAAACCACCAGAGCTGACACCTCCAAGGCATGCAGAGAGATATATATATAATCATCTTACTTTTCATTTGATCTTTGATTCTTTTTTAGTATTTATAATCCTGAAACACAAAGAGGAAGCACTCACATGAGAAGCTCTGACAGGGTCTGGAACGAAATTAAGAAATTCTGTCTCCCTAATTCTCGTTCTAACAAAGATGACATCTGTTAAAGGAAAATAAATCTAGCTATATACCAACATTCTCTGTTTCTTTATCATGTTCATTTTCAGGTAATCTAAGTAGATCTTTTCTTCTACTTGCTTATCTTTCTGTATTTTAGCATTTTCCACATTTCCCATTCTAGGATCATTCTGTTCTGCCCCCTCAGCCCTCCCTAAAAAATACAAGCAAAAACTGTTAGGTAGAATTTAAACCTGAAAAAAAAGAAAAAACAAACCCACGCTTCATTCCCTTGATGAAATATCTTCCATTCCCTACATGGTCTCCAGATTTCCTTTGGCATACAGGCTTTCAGAATTTCTTTTCCATTCAGTGTATTAACTTTGTTTTTTGCATGTTATCATTATTTTAACCAGCATGTATAACACGCATTTCCCCCTTTATGATGGCAGTAAATATAAATGCAGAAATTATACACTCAGATGAATTAAGAGAAATAAACCCTAGCAGGTCCTGAACCAGCCAGTAATCATTCCTACATATCGTCTATTATAGCCCAGTGTACCCACAGTACTTTTCCACATCACACAGGTGGAAGTGTGAAGCTGAGGCTCATTTAACAGTATGAATTTTCCCAATGTATCACAATTACAGGAACACCTGTGCTTCATAACTTTCTGCTGATCCACTGTGAAAATTTGCAGTGTGGTTAGTAACCGAACCGTCAATATGCTTTGTCTCCTACAGCGTGGGGATTGGGACGGCCGTTTTAGTTCCTTTTTTGAAAATATAAAGTAAAAATGAAGCTGATTCTTGTGATGTGGCTTATCCACCGTGGCAGTTCTTATCGTGGGAGATGTTCCCGCCGCCCTCGCAGAGGCTTGGCAAGCTGCCGTCTGGGAAATTCTCGCAATACCTTTCGTTTGTGGCTGGTGGAGGTTGGACAACTTCCCTTCGTTGCCTGAGTCGGGAACCAGGACCGGTTTGCATTTGTGACTCATTGCTTTCTTGAACACGTGACAAATCCATGTCACGTACGTTAGGGACCTTCGGCAGACGCTCTGAACGCAGCGCTGCTAGACTGTCCTGCGCAGCTGCCCCGACCACGTGCCAAGGGATCGTTCTGGCCCGTTCTAGGCACTGTCTGTGCCCAGTCGGTCTGTTGGCTTTCTGCTTAGCTTGGCTCATTACTACAAACCTTGGTATGTTCCCTCTGTTGATGTGAAAAATAACAAACCAACAATGTGAGACAAGCCTATCATTTATCCAATCTACCAAGCTACCATCACGCTATAACAGCATCTGAGTCATTGCATGACTAGAAGGGGTTTTGGTGAAGGGCTCTATATGTATCTTTACCCAATATAATTCTAGATATTGTCCTAATTTCTATTTTATTCTGATTTATAAATGTTTATAACTCGCTCTGTGGATTGCCCAGGAGGGAGCCTGAGGCTTGGGAGGTAGGATCTCACCATGACTTTAACCCAGCACTGCAGGAAGGTGTCTTTGGTGAAGCAGAGATGCTGCTGAATGGTTTGAACTGTTGCGGTGACATGCAGGCAAACAGATGCTAACATGCAGAGTAATTTAGGCAGGCAGTGACAGGCATAATGAGGGTGGAAGCTGGCTATGGTTAGTTAAAACTGTAAATCGGGGAGGTGGAGGTGAAAAAATTCTGTTCGCTGCTTTGAATAGAGAACACTGGGCTCTGTGGTCCCATTTAACTGACCTCTGCAGGTGTGGCTGCAGCATGCCCCAAAGTCCTTATCCTTCAGTTATCCACATCAAGAATTTAGCTGAAGAAGATTGTGACTCCCATCATGTTCATATAGCCAGATTTCCCTTCCATGGAACATAGGGCCTCAGGAGAAGGGAGAAAATAAGTTCATATCTGGTTTTTGTCCTGGGATGGAGTCAGAATGTGTCTAGAAGACTAAGAACCTGGATGTGCTTCCAAGCCACCCAGTTTATGGTGGGTCAACTGGATCAACCCCAGTTTAAAACCATAGATTTATCTCATCACCTTTTAACAAAAACTGGGCTTTTGAGCATCTTCTCTGGTGTAGCCCTTTTGAAAGCAAGTTTTAGGATTATGCATCACTTCAGAGTTGGTGATATTAGGTAAAAAATCCTACAGAGTCGTCACATTTCCATTTCCAAGCTCTTTGTGCATTGTTAGCAGCCTTTGTGTCACCTTTCCATTTCTTCCAGATAGGAGCCTATCTCTACATTTTACCTGGCTGAAAATCCCAATCATATATGTGGTCCCGTGAGCCAAACTATCTGCCTTTCCTTCCCTAGTCTCAGTGGGATTTCTGTCAATATGGAGTGTGGACTGAGACTTCGGACTCCTGGGTTATTTTCTTGGATCTGTTCCAGATAATCTGTTTTACAGTTCTGTCCTTGAATGAACTTGAGGAGGTAGTTGCCCTTATTTTTCCTTCTGTATGAGGTAGAATAATATACATGCTGTGTCACAGGTGTGTAGAGAGGTCTGAAAATTAATGTGCTTTGAGGTCTTCAGATTAAATGCTATATAAGTGAAAAATAGTTGAAAGTCATTTTAGTGTCCCAGTGGGTCTGACATTCTTTTCTGCTCCCAGAAAGAGATTTGCTGTCTGCAAATCTCATGTTTCCAGAATTAGATTAGGAGTGTCAGATGTGCATTCTTGGGGCCTTCTGACCCAGATTAACCCTGGCACACAAAAATTTGATAGTGCAGTTGCAGTACCAGAACAAAAATATACCCAGCACGGTCTACGGTTGCATACAGGAGGCTACTATATAGGATAGCAAAGGATATGCGTTGAGTATCTGCAAGATAAATGCAGAGAAACTATGTGTTCTAAAGGTAGAAACTCTGGTCAGAGTCAGAGTCAGGAGAGGGAATTGGAATTTGGGGTAAATTCACTGATCAAGACATCAGGGAGATTTGCGGGGAAAAATGAATATGCTTTAAGTTCTTTTTCTAGAAAAAAAGGACCTTTTCAATTACGGTGGTAGAGAATAAAGTGGAACACTAGTAAGAAAGAAATGCACCAAATATGTAAAATGGATTTCACGACATCACTGTCCATTTGCTACACTGCTAATGAGAGAAGATATGGAAGCTTAGAAGTGAGGATGAGGAGGTGGCCTGTGTCTGAGACATGCTGAGGTTTGTTGGGGTTTGGACCAATGAAGAAACATCTGTCCTGCTTCTTGGCTGTGTGTGGAACTGGTTATAGAGGAGCCAAAGCAGTGGCTGAAGACAGATTGCAAAACCTGAACGAAATAATTTCTGATGAGATGTTTAAGAGCAAATGTAGTAAAAAATGTGTCTCGTAGGTATGCTTGCCATGTTCTCACCATCTGAAAATAAAAACGCACATCTTCACAAGAGTGGTTCAGAGATGGGGCTTTTGTTGATGTCTTTCTTTGCAAGGGCAGAGCTGTTTCTTAGACTGGGGGACTATTTCATTGCTGTGAAATATCTACCTTTGTCAATATGTTTACAAGTACTAAACAATCAGAACAAAATTTCCAGTAATTTAGCATTCACGTTAAAATTCGGTTTATGAAGTCTTGTAGTTGAAGCTGCAGCTTAACACTCAGGATGGTGAATGGTTGATTTCAGCAGCGATTTAATTCATGTCAAAGGAGTCTGAACCCAAGTATGATGTGGGAACTGGCTGCTGTTTGGACTAGTTGCCTGTTCATGAATGCATACATGTACAAAAAAGAAGGAAAGAAAGCAAAACAGGAGAACACTTAACGTTCCTAAAGTAGTTTCCTCAAATTTCTCTGCAAACAATGTAAAATAACAACCTAATAATTTTGTATCTTAATCATGTTCAGTAAAGAAGTCCTTTAGATAATTGGCACTGCCTCTGTACTAGGCCAAACTTTCTTTTAAGTTACAAATACTCACAAAAGGTTTACATTATAAGGAGCTGCTTTGGAGATGTGCAGATTTAGTTTGTAAGTACAAAGTGAACATGCAAATTGCCTTATCTTGTGGGATTCACAAACAACCATCATTCAGATTGATTTAATACATAGCTTTTTATCTTTAAAAGTGTTAATTAGAAAATAGGGACAGTTCTCTGAACACTTAAGAGTAATAAATAGATCAAAACAGCATCCATGCTTCTGTGATGGAACTTCTGAAGATTTTATAAAGGGATTAATACAATTGTCAAAAAGACCACAGTATACATATTTAATAGTGCTACCAAGCTACAATTACATTTTAGGACTCTATTTGCTAAGCTTTTAAACACTCATTATAAAAAAAAAAAAGGCATTTTCAGAACTTTACTACATAACTCAGGATTGCAATGCCAGCAAGCGTGCTTTACTGCAGATCCAGAGTTACTCCACTGCAGTACTTGTTTCCCGGTTTCTCCCCCAACCCTGGCTTTGCCTACATGCAAATGTTTGCCTATGTGCATCCTTAGAGGTGCTTTCCTACGAAATTGCTTGACCCAGGATTTAGTCTTTACCCATAAATCCAGAACTACCTACCCGAGAATTCATGCCAGTTTACTTCAGTGTACATTTACTCCTGACGCTGCTATTGGATTTGCGTAGCCCAATGTATGAGTAAAAGATCTTGCTTGCTAAAAGATCTCTGTTTATATTCAATCACGTCAATAGTCTTCATGTAACTGGTCTTTTCTTTCAATTCAAGTAGAGTTTGTTTTGCATATTTATTTATCTATATTCCAATCATTGCCCAGGCAAGTTCACAGTAAATGAAATCCAAAACATCAGCTATAATCAATTGCAAACTGATTATTAGTAAATAAAAGGAGGGGAAAAAAACAACTCCTTGTCAAACAAATAATAAACAAACCAGATCTCCTGTAAAAAGTGAGAGAAACAGGTAAAGTCTTGAAATGTATTCAGGAGGTCAACACTATGAAGGACTCTGGGAAGCATTAATTTCAGAACCTAGGGTCATCTACTTCTGAGATTCTCACCTAAAATATGGGCCCCGAGGGGTTTCGCTGATTCGCTGGGGCCAGCCTTCCGCCCCACAAGAGAACAGCTGTAATATTCTTTTTCCTGAAAGTCCTGTAAAGATGGTAGGCAGCTGTATTCGACATCAACTGCAATTTCCAAGGCCTGCTTGTCAGCGGATTATAAAGTGCATTGCAGCAATGAGATAAAAAATATCTTGTGTCCATCCAGCCTGATTACTGGTTTTGAATGTCCATGCTTTCTTGTTGCTGCTCAGTTCAAATACATGTGCATGCAAGTATCCATGAGCAGTGGTTTCACCAAGTGAGTTGCTGCTATTTGCATAAACCACATAATAATATGCTCATAAGAGCTACATATTTATACAGACAACTTCAGAGAGGGAAAAGTCTTGTGAAAACCAGTTCTCCGATGCCGATGGAACGAGAGTTTCACCATTTCCTATTTGTCATTGGGCTGCTGGCATGCAGGGAAGCACCAACTGCAGGAGCAGAGAAGGAGTCCTGAGTGGGTCGATGGATGCAGCATCAGGGACTGCACGGAAAAGGGCTGAGATTTGCCCTGAGCAAATGGTGAGAGAGGTGAAACAAGCTGAGAAAGGAGGCAGAAGCGTGGCAATGCCTACATTAGCCAAAGAAAAAAAGATACAGGGAAACCTTAATGTTGTATATGCAGCAGTGGAACTAAAGTATACCACAGATTACAGAAAACAGATTCTTTACCTATATCCCCTCAGCCCAATTCATATCCTACTGGCACCAGATCTGCCTCATTCTCTGCAACCACCTGATAAAGCATGAATTGATCTAAATTAGATCAAATAAATTAAGTCTTACTAGTTGCTTATGTTACAACTTTGCTTTAAAACTTGGCATGTACTAATGCCACCTCAAGAAAATGAGTATAACCCTTTTATATTTTAATGCAAGAATCTAGATATGTATGATTTGGAGAGAAACTGCAAATATACGCCGATAGCAATTAGGACAACAGCTTATTTCTCAGAGATGTTAAAGGGTATCTGACTTTTTTCATGGAAAAATGCATGCGTTTGAAGAACTGTCGTTGCATTTAAAACATTTAATGTTTTATTGTTAGAGATATCAGCATGAAATATGTAGTCTATTTTTATTGCTTGGGAAGTGGTAGAATCAGCAGTGTTGGCTGGCAGTGCTCAGCTGTGCTTTTGTCCACCTGAGTCTTGGAAATCCTCTGAAGACAGAGATTTCACAGCCTCTCTGTGCCCCTGTTCCAGGGCTGCATTACTCTCCTTGTGACCAAGTTTTTCCTAATGTCTGAACTGAACCCTCTTAAGCTGTGATTTGTGGCCACTGCCCCTTGTTATGTTATCTGCCTCTACTGAGAAGAGTTTGGCTCCATCATTTCTGCAACTACCCTTCAAATATTTTTGGGGTACTATTGGATTTCCCCTTAGTGTCCTCTTCAACAGATTAAACAAGCCCAGCTTCCTCAACGTCTCCTTGTCGGTCACGTTCTCCAGGCATCTGACAATCTCAGTAGCCTCTTCTGGACCTCCTCCAGTTTCTCCATGTCCCTCTTGACCAGGGGAACCCCAGCCTGGGCATTGCACTCCAGATGTGGCCTCAGTGCTGAGCAGCGGGGGATGATGATGTCCCATGGTCTGCTGCCATGCGCCTCCTCGTGTAGCTCACTGTGTGGCTTACTGAATTCAGTGTGAGCGGGCTCCTCTTCAGCTTGACATCCCCCGTGACACCCAGGCACTCTCCGGGAGGGCTGTTGCTGACCCAGCCTCTGCTGGTGCATAGGGTTAGACTGCGCCAGGTGCTGAGATTTGCACTTCTTTTTGAACCCCACGAGATATCTGTCAAGCCAGTCCTCAGGTTTATCAGAGATTGTCTGGATTTAAACTCTGTCTGCATGAGCCTGACGTTTGCCCTAATTATTGTCATCTGCAGATTTGCAGAGGGCGTCCTCTGTGTCATGGTCCAGGCTGTTGGTGGAGGTGTTGATTGATATGGGCCCATGGACCGACTCACGGGGTACCCTTCTTGTCAGCCAGATGTTGAGCCGTTGACCACCACGCTTTGAGCCCGGCAAACCAGCCAAATTTGAACCCACCTCCACAGCATTTGTCCATCTCATACTTCCTCAACCTCCACATATGAACGCTGTGGGAGATGGTGTCAAAAGCCCTCCTGACACTGAGGTATGTTGTGTTCACCACGCTGCTTGCCAATGCAGCCTGTCATTTTATTGCAGACAGCAATCATATACTGTAGTGCTGCTCCTCTGCGGAAGTGTTATGTCCCTTCCTGTGGGCTTGCAAAGTTAAGACAAAGGCAAGCAAGTTGAATTGGATTATTTCATTAGCTTTATTAATTTTCTGTCGTTATGGTGCTTGGGGGACCCTGTAATGGATAAGCACCCATAGTGCTAGGTGCTGTACGAACAGAAGAAAAAGTCAGTTCCTGCTGTGAAGAGCTTACAATCTGCATATGCCACAGGAGGCAACAGATGGTGTAGACTGACAAGACAGTATAAGAAGAAATGAGACAATATTTATAAACATGATAGACAGCAGTCTCTGTACACAAGTAGCCAAGACATTGTCAAGGTTTTCTCTAGGCATCGCAGCAAGGAGGGGTTTTGAAGCTGAGCAGTGAAGTGGTTTTGCAGCTGCTTGCAGGAAGCTGCTCGCAGACATGAGAGGGAGAGCATGAAGGAGCAGCAGCTCATGAACTCCTAAGCCCTACAAATCTCCTTTTATTCAAATTTTAATGGAGATGGAGCTTGATAAAGTCTGGAATGGGATCAGAGGATTGCTGGTGACAGCAGGAGATTGGATTCAATGACCTGATAGGTCCTTCCCATGCCTATGTCCTGTCAGCACAATCATCTCTAGGCAAAATGTTTTTCAAAGTTTTTCAAGGGTCTTCCGGTAGATTTTCTGAAGTGAATTTTGGGAATATGCATTAAATTAGTGCATTTACTGGGAGAAAGGGAGTAGGAGGGAAAAACCATCCTGGGGTAGTAGCTCCTCTGTATTCAGCGTCAGCCACCGGCCCCTGGCCATGTGGTGTGTCAGCGCACAAATCCTGGGCTTTTAGCTGTATCGCAGCAGAGTCCGGTCTGTCTATGAAGAGTAATTACCACAGTCGCTGTCTTGTCAACCGAATAGCGCAGCGGCACTTTTTGCTTTGTTAAAATGCAATGTCTGTTGTGCAGTACTGTGTGCGGTTGTGTTAAATTGGCTGGGCTAGCTTGTGAAAACCTGCACCCTAATTCTGATGTAAATGTAAATACGAATTGGGAATTACGTAGCCCACTGGCTTGCGAGCTCTCTAACATTTGTTTCAAAGTAATAACAGCCTCAATAATGTTCAAAGAGCTGTTTGGTTTGGATGTAAAATATATATTACGTAAACTACTTTTGTAGTCCTCAGTATACCTAACTTTTTTCAGCTCTTATGCCTGGAGTTCATTTTCTTGAGCCTTCTTCATCTCAGCTCCTGAACATTATTTTCTCTGCCAATGTGGAGCATTGCTTTCTTTCAGATTTGTTGCCTCCATTCATGTTACTGAAATGGGAGTGAGTTTTCAGCCTAACCATTCATTCTTCATTCCTAGGAGAAAGAAAAATGGGAAAATTCAGATAATAGTAGATGGGGGGGGGGGAAGGAAAAAACAATCTTTTTTCTGGTATGATCTACTTTTCCTAACTTAGCATGTTAAGTTTCTACCACACATCAGTATGAAATAATGTGATCTGAGACGATGTATCAGAAGCTGAAAATGACTCATTAAAATACAAATGCGAGCATATAGTAGAGAAGTTGCAATCTGCACATTCATAACATTAACCTTTGTAGCATGAATTCCGGCCTACATGAGGTCTGTTTTTAATAACACGAATCAATTCCATCCCACTTCTAAGGGCATGAGTTGCTTGTTCATATTACTAGTCAACAACTCAACACCATTTTTACCAACACTGCAGAAAGAGAGAAACCTAGCACATTCTAATGAAAACTGAACAATTGTTTGGAAACTTGATAATGTGCTATAATACATTAGCTGAAGAGTGGGCAGAAGCCGTGTTAAGAGAATTGACCTTTACATGCGATACCTTCTGAGAGATAGGGAGGAAGGAGCAGATCAGTAACTAAACAGAACAAGAAACAGACTAGAAAAAGATGGGATAGGAATTTTGACAAAAAGGCAAGATTAAACTATTTTTGGTAAGTTTTAAGATGAGAAACACCTCTCTCTGGAAGCATTTTATAACCAGAACATTAAGTAATTCTCCCATGATAGCTGCTTCATATAGTAGTGTTTTATTGCTTTGCATTTGTCTCAGTATTAGGATAACAGTAATGTTTCACAATTACATAATGCTTTTTCGCTCTTAATCTCACAATAAATAAAGGTGGGTGAATATTATGGGACTTTCCGTTGACTTCAGAGGGCTTTGAGTTTCCCAACACTCCTTTTCACAAATCTCCTTTATTCCTTTGCCCTTGTCTTCAGCCGCTTTGTCCATCCTTAATACAGTCAGAACAAATGACATCACTGAGCAAAGACCTAGTGAATAACATTAAGTGGTAGCTAAATTCATCAATAAACCTTTTTAGGCTCCTTTGTCACCCATGAAATCAAACTGGAAACTGGACAGTAGATGATTCAGGTAATTTCAAAATTGGAGGTTTTTTAATTGATTTAACTGCGGAACTGAATAACAGAATTATTACTCAAGCTCTGTTAATTTTTATACTCAATGTAGTTTATTTTATGGTATTCTCATATTTTCAGTTTCCAGTTTATCACATGTTCTTGTATTAAGAAATGTATTTTCTGCATTTTTGCCACTGCTGTGGGAAGCTAGTGGTTGTTTGTACTAGGAATGGAGCACTGTGTTTGAGCTTGGCTTGAGCTTTCTTCTCTAAGCTCACGCATGCCCAAAGGAGAGCAAAACAGGACACAGACCTCAGAGGGAGTCAGCACAAATCGCCCTTTTCAGAACATGTGAGCTACTGGTGACCACCTGCCTTAAACTGGGCAAGTCTGTGGCTCTCCCTCCCAGCTGACCCTGCGTTCTCCTGCTCTTAGCTGAGATCTTGCTATCTATCATCCTTTGTGAAGGGTCTTGCTCTTCTCTGCTGGTGGTTGAACCAAAGCTCTCTGCCTACAGGCTGTGAGGCATCCGGCATCAGTGCCTCATCTCTGAGGACGGTGCTGCAGCCTGCAAGTCAGCTGTGACCCCAGCTAGGAAGGTGGCCATGGTTTTAACGAATGGTCCTCCTCCCAGGTAAAGCCCGGATGGGCAGCATGCATGGAGGATGTCACTGGCTTCTGGGCGAGACCAACCCAAGCTGCACCATTGCTTCGCTTCTCTGCTGCCAAGAGGCAACCAAGCAAGCCCCTGATCTCCATGGTGCAACCTTGCACTCAACTGCTGCTCCCCAGAGGTGGTGGAGCAGAGGGGAGGGCACGCAGGGAGTCCAGTCACGGCCACAGCTAGAAAGCCGATAGCTGAGTTGCAATGGGAAGCGACTCCACAAGCGTGCCAGAACGGCAGACGAGCTCATTGCTCACCCTCGGGGCCACTGGGAACTTGAAGATGCAACTGGGAGGTATCATCACCTTGTTTAAGGGTTTAGGAACATATGATGAGTAAGGCAAGGAGCAGTCTGGACTCCCATCCTGGTCAAACATAGAGTTAGTGAAAGGAAGAATTAGGTATTGACAGCTAATATTTTGTCAGTGATCAGTAAATCCATTTTCATTTCAAGCATGAGAAAAATCTGTGTTTTCCTGTACAAATAACATTTCTTGACTGGGACTTGCCAGATCCTGATGTTTCCCATGTCAGACTGATCCAACATTTGGACAAGTATTTCAGTCATGTGGTCAAGAATCAAATGATTGGAAATACTGATATGCAGTTTACTGCTATTAGGTTTCAGAGTTAATATAAGGAAGATAAATGCATCATTTAACTCTGCAAGCTGTCCTGCCACCCTTTTTTGGAAGATGACTAAGACAGAAGTTTTTCATATTTAGAGGTACAACTAGCAGGGCCTGCAGCGTAGTGCTTTTAAAAGAAAACGAAGTTGCTGACTTACAATCCTCCTGCAAACTTCTGCAGCAAATTCCATGGTTATGGAATCACCGAATTCACAGGGGCCCACACAGTTTTAGGTCACTTAGTTCAGGAAGGATCTAAATCTCTGCTGCGTGCAGATAGCCATATCTAAGTTATATTTCATGATGCCTCAGCGTCTGTTTTTTGGTTTTGAGAGTTCCTCCTGCACTGGCGAATCTGACCTTTTGGGTTCATTCAGACCTGAAACTTGGGGAATGTGAACTCAAACACTGAGGAAATGGTTTGTACAGTCGTCTTTAAAGTGAAACGGCTGCTGAGCGCCTGTGGCCAAAACAGCCTTCTCCTTCCAGTTCATCAAGGACAACCTGTCCCAGCGCCATGCCAACATTTCTTGCTTCCCATCGCATCTCCTGGGTAAGCCCCCTAAGCAGTGACCGTGTGACTAAATGCCTGCCAGATCTTCTTTCTGGCAAAAACAGCTGCTACTCTTGGCACATGCAAACGCCTGCTCGAATTTTAGGAACTCCTCTATGAGGTGTTCGTTTTATTTTCCTTTAACTGAGGATAAGCATCTCTCTAACAAGGAGAGAGACCTCTGCCTATGGAATTACAAAGTATGGCCGGAGACACGGGTGGGAATCAGCTGCTTCTGCAGCATGGTCTGTCGTTCTTCATGCCTTCCTGATCTGTGATGTTTTCTCTTAAAATATAAATACCATCGTTCATATCATCAGGAATTCATTCTTTATAGTAAAAAAAGGCAATTGTAAATTAAAGTCAGTATATCTATAACATTCTGCGCTTACATTATCCTTGTGGATACCAGCTTATGACTTTAAGGTCTGGAAGTGTTAAGGGCCAGACCTTAAAATATACATTTAGAGTACCTATATTATAGATAGGCAATTAGTGGGGTTTTCAAAAAGGTAAAAGTACATGTAATATTCTGGACCACTTGTGAGTGCGCTTTCCACCGCAGAGGTCAATCAGACCCCCTGGTGTTTTTAAGTAGTTATGAGGCTTTCAGACAGTTCTCAATAGCAGGCAAAGCTCGTTAGGCTGCGCTCAGAAAGGACTGTTTGGATTTATCTCGCTTGTGAGATTTGAAAATCCCACTTGGTGCCTGTCTGGCACCTGTCTGGCACCATATTTTTCCATGTTGGAAAACACGGCCCTGGTTACTTAAAATTTCCTTTGGGAAATGGCTTCAAGTCACGTTTACCTTAGATGCGTTTTGGTGCGTGCACACACCTGCGCTCCTTGCCTCGCCCTCGTGGCCGGCGGCCTGGGGGGACACGACCACCGGCCCGTTTCTGTGAAATGGGCTCAGCGGGCAGCCGGCGCCGGGGATCCTGACGGACGGCACGAAGGATGGCACAGGCTGCGGTGGGAAGAGGACTGAATCTTCCTCTTCCCGGTACAGGTGCCTGCAGGCGATGGGGTTTTACCCATTTATCCCTGCAGGGATGGCAGAGATTCCCTGCATGGAGCCTTTAATGCGGCTCGTGGACAACTTCTTTTTTAATAAGGAGGGGTAGTCTTTAGGTCCCAAAGCTGAATATGACTTTCTGGGATGCAATTTATACGAAGTATAACCAATTTATAATTAACCCTCTGGCAAAACAAGAATTTGGCTGACTATGTAATTTTTATTTTGTTTCTAGGAATAGATGTACAAAGAATAGAGGCAGTCGCTCAGGAATGTTATGACTTTGGTGCAGGCCAGCAATGGACATGTCTTCGGTGTTAATATTATTTAACATAATGTAATTGCATTAATGCTGGTTAAGTGTATTCCTGTTGAAAACTGGTATTGATTGTTAATAATAAAGCTGCAGCCTTTTAACACCAACTGTTGATTCATTGTCTGTGGAAGCTAGGAGTCGTGAGGACAAGGATAATTTATACTTGCCAAATCACTTAGAGAAAATTCCTTGTGCATTGAAATTTGCATATTCAGAAATATAGAGGGTAATTAGGGATAGGCTAAATATTTACCCAGGTCTCTGCTTTAAATCAAGAACTGAGAAGGAACTGGCTGGTTCAAGGATTTCTGATTGGAAGCAAACCATAAAAAGAAACTCAGTCCCCCTCAAGTCATGATAAAATATTTTATGGTCTCATAACATGGCAAATTTGAAAAAAAAAAAAAACACCCTAAGTTTCATACCAGTTCACAACCTCACAAATGGTTCCCAAACTATTTTTCTAAGCCAATAAAGGGAAATTCACTTATGAAAAAGTCCTATCGAATTTAACAGAATGAAAACTATAGGATTCTATTGATATTTAATGGGGTTCTATTACTTTAAAATTACTCAAAGATCTTACAGCACAAAAGTTGACTGAGAGTTCCTCTCTCTCTATGGCTTTGCCCTAGCCTATACAATTCTGAAGCAGAGATGCAATTTTCTCTTAAATCCCATGGGATGGTGGAAAAGCATGTAGAAAGACAGTATTTTTTATTTAACAGGGTTTTTTTTTGATAGGAGCTTAGAAAAAGTAAGTAATGAAATATGCAATTCCTGTCAGCGAAAAAGAACTGGGACACGAAACTTTATGGGCAAATATCTATTCTCTTAAAATTTTTTACATACTTGAATATTTGCATGGCTCGCAGAAAAAAAGCCTAAACGTTCACGCAGATTCTCCAGCGCCTGGCTAGCTTTGCGTACCTGCGTCGTCTCACTGAAATCCCGGGAAAGCGCAGTTTATGCACAGTCTGTATTGGATCCTCTAGCCTGTAAGATTTTCCATGAAAACGCAGTGGCTGAACAGAATAAAACTGCTGCCGTGTCATTCCGCCTCATGTTTCCACGCTATTATTTCTCTCAGCCCTAGCGTGCTTTATTCCGGATAGCCACTGTAAGATTCACCTTTAAATGTGTAGACCAATGGTTTAATTTTTCATTTGTTCTCGTTTCATTACTTTGCGGATTAGCAGAGGGGAAGAAGCAATTGCTCCCGTAGCCCCTTCAAGTGACATTTGGTTCCTTCTATTTTTCTTCATTTCCCGAATATTTGCTATTCTTTATACTTTCCTTCTCTTGCCTTTTCTTTTCTCATTGCTCAGCCTTCTCTCCTCTCTCAGGACGGCATTTTGACACCCTTATGCAGCGACGTGGTCTTTGCTTTCTGTAGTACTCACATCAATCTTGCGGTTGTGGCTCTGGCCCTTATTCCTCATTCCATAATAGTTTCCCTTCCTCCCCCACCTCTTCTCTTTTATCTGTCTTTTAGGAGAATAATGTTTTTCAAAACTTTAGTGAGTGGGAATAGCACTGTCTGTGGATATTTATTTGCTGTATAAATACTCAAAAGCTTTTTTCTTCATAGGGACCACCCACGCTGCTGCATGTTCTCAGAACATCTTATGTTATTTTCCTGTGCGGTGGAACCACACTTTTTTTTTTTGCTAATTTGGGGGAATAAAGATATTCTCCGGTTGCAGAAATTTTCATCTGAATTTGGTAAAATAAAAAATCAAAAAAAAAAAAAAAAAGAAAAATCAAGCGGTTCTTTCTATGTGACCTAAATGTAAAAGTGGAGAGCTTCAGTTCTCCTTGAACGTTGTGCTTATCTCTTGTCCAGGTTGCGCAGCCTCCGTGTTGGCTGCTTTTTGCATAAGGACGGAAGATGTTTCGTCCTCATGCCAGCTGTGGGCTGCCGTGTATTTTGAGAGAAAATCCGAGCGGTCTTTTTGAGAGGATTTCCAGGAGGCAGCCTTGTCGATGAACCGCACTTCCCACTCAGGGACATGTTTTTTAGCTTTCCACCATGCAGTTTTGGTATTTCCGTGCGGTGTAAATGGTTTGGAGAGAGCCAGAGAAACCAGCCAGGAGCTTTACCTTCTTTGGCCGTCCTCCGCAGGAGCGCGTAGGCACAAACTCCTCCTCAGACAGGTGAAGATCGGTGAATTCAGTGGGACTATTCATATGCTTAAAATTAAGCTCTCTGTACTTACGGGCTAGAGCGATGCCTTACATCTGGCTTTTAGGCAGCCTCCTGAATATTGTTCATTGATCCTATAACTGGAACCTAGCCACAAAAATGGTTCCGGTTGTTTTTAATGGATTTCCTACAAAGACACTGGAAAACTCATTCAAAATAACATTCAGTCATTTGACACTTCAGTGTCTGTTTTGCACTAATGAACTCCTCCGTTTATGTCTGTCTTAGGACCCGGTGCCTCCTGAAACCTAAGGTTTAATAGAGATAAAGCAATTTCTTTGGTGTAACCGTGTTCAGAAAGTTATCGCCAATCTCATTTTCTCCAAGCATAACTTACAAGGTCTTTCCAATCTGATGGTTTTCTTGAACACAGTGGGTTGATGACTTGCATCAAGTCATTCACGTGGAGATATTATACCTGCTATGTATGATAAAACAATATATGGCAGATCAACTGCTTATAATCTAATTAGTTTGGTCTTTTCATTTACAGTTATGCCCTGAGCACAGCTGTGAAAAATTCACATAATTTGTTTCACAGAATTTTACACACTTTTCTTTTTTGTTTTGTATAGCTTTATAACACCGAGATTGTAGCTTTATTTGCAGCTTCAGTGAAATTGCTAGTCCCACCTTCGAAGTGTATGAAATCATTTTTTTTTTCATAAGTCTGAACAGTTTTCATGGAGTAAATGTATCCATTTAAAATCAAATCTTAAAGTCAATTCTTTGCTACAGGCTTTCATGAAAAGTTACCAAGTGGTTCCAGTTTCACTCCAGATGTTATAGGTACTTCTAGTTATGAACGGACCTTATACAAAACTACAGAGTCAGAGTTTATCATGAATTCAGTTCATTAAAAAGCATCTACTACAGAGAAGTTCCTTGATGGAGCACTCCAAATGGACAAACCATTCCTGGTGGCCTTTGGGTTTCCACAAGCTCCCGTGGGTCTAGAAGAGACAAATGCCTGGTTGTATCTGTTCAGGCATGGGGCAAGGTGGAAGTGCAGCTTTACGTGTCTGTCGCTTCCTGACTGTCATGAGTTAAACCTAATTCACTTCTTCAATTGCTTGTTTAGTTTTTACATTGTTAAAAATACAAAAGATTTTGAATTTTCAGTAAATCTCTATATATGCAAACAAAATGACTAGAAGGTACGGCCTGAATTTCTTTCTAGGATTACATGGAGGATACACTTGTTCCTCATGTCTCCATATAACTCAGGCAGGGAATACTTTGACTAATTTCTAAGGGGTAATTTCTAAGGGGTTGCACCAGAATAGATTATTTTACTTAGACTTCAGGTCTAGAAGTAGGTATTTTACAATCCGTGTATTTATGCCTGATGCTTGAATAACAGCTCGTATTGCTCTTACCCTTACTTGAAGTGAATACATTGAAGATAACGTGTTGGCAAGTAGACTTTTTTTTTTTTTTTTCCCCCCTTAAACTGGAGCATAAACCATCATGGCACTACCTACTCCTTCCTGCTCTCCTTTTCTTTTTTTTTTTGTCTTTGCTCTTATCAGCGATATCACCAGTGATGTTAACCCAGTTCTCAAATTAGAATTTATAAGTTCACTTGTACTCCCTGTGCTGTCTAGCTGTCTGGTATGTAATGAGCTGAACCAGAGTATTGCCTAGTCTTGCATAAACAACAGCTACTGCTTTTGATTTAATTTCTTAGCAAAGCAGGAGATAATTTTTAGAACAGATATTACAATGTTCTGTTGGATGACAGCAGTGTTAAGATATAGAGATTTGAGACCCAAATTGCAATACCTTTATTATTTTTTAATGTATTAGCATTGGTGGTAGATTGTATTAACATTGTCAATATTATTTATTTAGGATTTGTCAAACACTTGCTTTAGCTTTTAATATCAGAATGAGAATGTGTACATTTTATTAACGTTAACAATACATTCAACTTAGTTATTATTGCAACATATCGATTTGGTTTCTGGAGCTTACTTGTATTGCTGGAAAGAATCTGTTTTTTTGTTGCCTTTTTTTTTCCTGTTTTTTCCCCCGTGGTCTTAGCTATGTTCACAATTTTGCAGCAGCTCTTAATCCAAATCATAGACAGTAGGCTGAATGAGTATCCACTTATTCATTTATTCAGGTTTTATATCCTAGTTGTTGTCTTTTCTTGCAGTAATTTGTCGAAAGCATGCAGTTAGGTTGTACGTAACCTTTAATTCAGCTATTGTTAGCACTTTTGTATGCCAGTGAAGGGTTCTGAAATTTTCAGTAGGATGTATACTCCTAATAGGGAAACTTAATTATTCCCCTAGTACTTCAGAGCTATCATTGACATCTGAGTTATATACACTTCATATGCACTGCATAACCTTCAGCTCCCAGTCAACAGGCTATGCTGTGCTTCACGGACTAGGACAAGCAGTTTTTTTTTTTTTTTGCACAGTATTAGCATCATTATGTCTACAAGGGCTTATTTAAGAGAATCCTTATACGCGAAACTTGCTTTTTTTCACCCTCTCTCTCCCTTTTGCTCTTTCTCTCTTTTTTGATTGCCCGTTTTATTCATGCCATTGAATCACATAAGGGTAAATTAATCATGTCACTTTTAGTTTAAATAATAAAGGGCAGCTACTTATCCTCTCCTAGCACTTTTGGCAGCGGACTAGTTTTAATCCCCGTGGTTGGGTTCCGTAAGCAATTCTGTTTTCCAATTTGGGCGGGGAAGTTTTGGGATTCCCAGGTCGGGACGCAGCAGCCGACTAACGGCAAGGTATCTGCACGGCACCCTGCTGCGTATTGGTTTGTAGTGCTGCGAGGTTTGCTGTGCCTGTTCTGCCTTGGCACCGATTTTTATGTTTATGCAGAAGGCTTTCCAGCACGTACGGGTCCCTGGCCGCAGCGGCTAGGCCAACGCTGCAGGTTTGTGGTACGCGACCCTTTTTCCGATTGCCGCTTTTGGTTCAGTCGGTGAGGCTCTGCTCCAAATTCCTTTGAACTTTAGTGCTGCCGCAAGCCAGGATGGGCCAAGGCTGGAACAGCATTCAACGACAAACTAACGAAAAGAGGTTTTTTTGGGGGGAAAAAATATATATGTGTTTGTGTGTCTGTGTGTATATATGTATATATATGTATGTATGTATATAAATATATATGTACATGTAGTCGGTGGGATTTTGCTGCACACGTCGGGACCGCTTAATTTGGACCGAAGCGCGGCATGAAACGAAAGTGAAAGCACCGTCCTCTTGATTAACTCCCACATGGACTCACTTCTTTTGGAAGGAAGCCCCTGCAGAAATGAGTCTTTAGACAAACGTTGCCCCGTTGTGCGGTTGTTTAACCCCCTCCAAACTCACGGTAGCTCCATGGCTTCGATTCAGCGAAGGGCTAATGAGATTGATAAAACGTTGGGGCGAAGCCGTGGTGTTTTAATCAGGCTCCAAAGCTGTTTGCTGCGAGTATGCAACTGAGCCAGAGAGAGATTGTTGGTATTTTTAGACCTAGTCAAAGTCTGCAAGAAAAATATCATGCATATTTGCTCAGATTTTTAAATTAATTTGTTTTGGCTGTACTTTCACCTCTTGCGTGTGCCGCCGAGAACGGTAGATGCTGGCTGCCTCTGCAGCCAGTTAACCTGTTCAGTAACCATCACCTTGCCATAGGAGCCCATAAACCCGAGTAACACATCTTCATGTCTGCAATTTATAAAGCTGCTTAGAAGGTGCAGAGAGTTAAAATAAATAAGTGAAATTCATCTCCCATAGCAATCACGGCACACTAAGAGCATGCCTGTATCTGCTGTGCAAACAGGATTTCTTTACCCTTTCCGCTGGCGTACCCGCCTCGTGCCGCTCGCGTGTCTCAGGTGGAGACTTAGAAACGGAGCAGAATAGCTTGATTTCTGGTTTGTGCTTTTGCTAGCTGGAATAAACACAGGACTGAAGTGCTGAACTTTACCCACGACCATATGTTCTTAAAACTTAAATTCGTATTTGGTCTTTTTCCTTCTTTACCAAATAAATAGGCCCGTTACAACGACAAAGCTGGGAAAGCCTTTTCAACCTGTGCTTTTTTGTCGTGATATACGCATAAATTCTCATTTTACCTCATTTCAAAATCTGACCACTCATTAAGGAAAATAATCACTTTTAGCAACTGGATATTTGCATTCTGTTTTGTCTGATTAGCGCTGGAAACACTCAACAAGTCAC